>NC_041232.1:87249755-87279863 GCF_002837175.3 Physeter macrocephalus | reverse complement strand
AAAATAAAATATGTAGACAGTAACGAATACTTACATATCCATCTACACTTTGGAAATATTGGTATTGGTTACCAGTATCTGGCTTTTTATATTTCCTCCTGGTGAATATCAGCAACATGGTAAACAAAAGATCGTATTTGTTAACAGCTATGACCACTAGGAGAATGTTATGAGGAATTGGGTATATCTACAGCAAATTGGTTGTGGTCAAAATGTATTTTAAATTTCCTTTTGTGTATATCTTAACAGCCAGCATGACACGCTGTGTGCTATAAATAAAAGATCGTGGAATGAATTATATGCCTTAAATTATATCCCTTATAAATGACGACACCGAAAAGAGTAGTAGCCAACCTCATAATTGAATATCCTTTAGGATGTAATGGTATGTTTTGTTTAACTGGTCGGATTCAGGCAATCAGTATAACATAAAACATAAATTAGCATCATGCTAAAACAAATACAAATATTTGCGCATCTTGTTGTGTAATCAGGTGCACGCAGAGCTAGAATGTTGCTCTGCAGAGCTTGTTTTTAATTAAAAGAGCCCCAGATAGAACCATCATGCTTAACATCAGAGAAAAACCTCAATGCAGTCTGCCAAGCAGCCCACTTGCAACACAACGTTTGGTTTTCCCGTGGGATGGTAACACTCTAGGTCCGGGTAATGTGACGTACTGATTAGCGCTCTAAGTGCTTTCAGCGCTCTTGGTAGGTTGGGGAGCACAGACCTCCCGCACCGTCTGATCTCCCCTATGTCCTGGGAAATGGGCACACCTGGTTCCTCTCAGCGCGGAAACACTCATTAGGGAACGGTTGCAGTGAGTAAAGCCTAGTCTTCTAGGAAGTGACTTAATTAGGAGTTGGTTTTACACTTTTCATTGGTTTCCTTGCAATCTTTGCCCTTCTGTGATGATGATTAGGCATTGCTTCTTCCCTTTTCGGCCCTCTGGAGCCGTGCAGATGGCTGTCCTCAGAACAGTGGTCTTCGCAAGGTCATCGGGGCTCGCTGGGGCTGGGGTGATGGACACAGAGCTCAGAAATCACTCACAATTAGCATGGGCATGAGCTTGCTGTGTGCAAATGTCGGCGGGGAGGGCCACAGGGCAACGGGCGGACAGAGAAACCGGTAGGTCTCAGGCCTCGGTCCCTGTGTGGGCCAATCAGAGTCTGGCCTCATCACGGTCAACACTGACATTCCTGGGAGACCAGCTTTGGTGTGTTTTGGCAGGAAGGGCCGTTGCAGGGAAGTATTTTGGGATCCCTGTAGGTGCAGTTGGCTCCGTATGAACTGAAATTTGCTTTACATGAAGGCTCAGAGAAAACAGCTGGGTAAGATGAAGCTTCACACCAAGTGATTCCCATCTTAATACATCCCCATCGCTGGAGTGTGGCTGCTGTCCTTTCTTCCGTTCTTCCCCCAGTACAAACCAGCACCATCTCCTCTTTTTCTCTGGTTGTTCCCCCACCCCCCGGCCCTGCTTCAATCTCATGATGCCTGGGTCCTTCTCTCCAAATTAATCTCGTCCTCTCATCCTTCCTGGTCTAACTCCAATGTTATTTCTTCTGTGAAGGCTGGCCCCATCCCCCACCCCGCCCTGTGTATATATCCCTCCTTAGAATTTCTATAGTAAAGATCATGCAGTGTGCTGTCACTTGTTTGTTACAAACGTTAGGTTGGGATTCTCCACTATGCTGATAATTCTTTGAGTCCGGGAAACTTACAATGCCTTGTAGAATTCAAGGGGTAGAGTGGACTGTCCTCAAATACTTGTGGATTGATTGGTAACGTGAGTGCTTCCTATATTGGACTATAGAGTCCAATATTGACATAAAAATTTTATGAAGGTCAACGGTGATGCCAGATACCATGATTATGTGAGACAAATCCACACAAAGGAGCCTGTAATGTCGTGTACCTGTGAGTGTGTGTGTGTGTGTGTAAACCTTGCCTTTTGTGTGTCAGTCAGAACATGCTAAGTGTAGTGACAGATGAAGATCATTAAAAGCAAAGGAAAGAGAAATAAGAAAAGAATGAAAACAATGATATTCAGTGACACCAATGTCATGAGAACATGGTCTGTTTACATTCATACATGTAAGAGTGTGTTAAGTGAAACTGGACAAAGCAAATTTAAGAATAGACTTTTCAAGTGTCTTAGAGTAGCGGAAGCAGGAAAGAAACAACCGGTGGTGGATGAAGATGCCTTTCACCAGAGAGTGAGGACCGACCAGGGTACGAGGTGGCGTGGGGAGTAGAGGAAGCTTGAAAAGAGGAAATCGTAACAGAATCTTGTCCCAAAGAAATTTATTTTCATTAAGAAATAGGTTTTGTTTCCATAAAGAAATTTATTAGCCAGCTTCAGAAAGAGACCAGGGTCCCCAGAGAGCGTTTCTCTCCATTGGGAAGACCCGGGAGGCTGTAGAAACTCCCCGACACCACGTGGACCACAGGGACCGCTATCCCTGGCTCCACGGTCTAAGGCTCCTCTGGAACCTGAGGCTTGCGCCCTAAAATTTGGCCTCGAGGGTGGGGTTGTGTAAGACAGTAAGGACTCCTTGCAGGTGTCAAAGGGAGCATGTCAAGGAGAGAGAAAGCAATGTGAGGCTGCCCAGCTTGGGGAGACGTTTGTCACTTTGCTCTGCCCAGTTCGCCAGCCAAAGGAAACATGAATATTTACTGCGATTGTTCAAGAGGGACGTGTAAACAGTGGTGGTACTAGAGGACGTCCAGGATCATTCCCTGCCTGTGTGCCTGAATGGCTATGCGTGTGCGTGTGTGTGTGTGTGCGCACATGGATGTGCGCGCTTGTGGTGCATTTTTGTGCACGCGTGGTGGCGTGTCTGTGCATGGCTAGGCATGCACATTGTCCTCACCCCAGGCCTCAGCGACGAGCCTGGAAGATTTAAGTGTCCGGTGGGGCAGGCCTCGTGTTTGGAGGAGGCTGACTGACTTGGCGGACAGAGCTTTAGTTGGAGTGTACTGGCGTGAATGCGCCTTAGCAGGGATTTGCAGTGGGATTTTCTCTGTCCGCCGAGAACGGCAGCCTTGCCAGCTCACTGCGTCTGATGGGGCCTCTGTAAGCAACGGCCCCAGCAGAGCTGTGCTGCAGCCAAGTGCTGGCTCTGAGGGCCAGGGTGAACACAGGGGACCCAGAGCCTGGGCAGCTTGGGCAGACCTGTGGCTCAAATGTCCCTCCTGAGTGCACACCCTCACCCACGCGGGGAAGCGGATCAGGGGCCCGAGGAGCTCAGGGCAGCCGTCCTCCGTCCCAGCTGGGAAAAGGAAGGAGCAGAGCGGCCCAGTGCCTGGGGCCCCCGAGTGATGGCACAGCCAGGGCCTGCGTGACAGATGCTCCTGGCGGCTCCAGTCACCTGGACCCACAGCTCAGGGTGACCAGGAAGAGGGAATGTGGCATCTGGAGGAGCCCACAATGACACGGCCTCGTGGGTGGGCGGAGTCGTCAGCTGGCCTTTGCTGAGCCCAACTGCTCGGTTCTCTGTAGCCTGTTAGGCACAGAGCTGCGTTTGTCCTGCCCAGCCTCTGGGTGAGTTGGGGTTTGAGCTAATGGGATGGTCAGCAGCTGTGACGTCCAGCCACGCGTGACTGTGAGTGGCAGGGTGCACGATGGGAACCAGCACGACCTGTCTGCTCTTTAATAGGGTCCCCGAGAGCTCGGGGTTGAAGGCAGGGTTCCCCTTCTTTCTTCCGGACCTTTGGAGAGCTGGACACCGCTGTTTTCTTCCTTCAGTCCCTGTGCTTCTCCCTCGCCAGCTGACCCCTGTCTGGGATGGAGGCTCTGTGCAGACTTGTGGAGACCTTCACCTTCATCTTCCTCATCACCACCAACATCAGCATCATCGTGACCGCCTTCATCAATATTATTGCCTCAAAGCACTTTGGAGATAGACCATCTCAGCATGGACCAGGAGATCAACACCTACCCCTGGTCTTTCACAGGCTCTGCCATCATCTTAATGAACTGTGCTGATGGTCTGAGTTTTCTCTAGTATTTCCAGTCGCCTAAATGACAGACGTGAGATTTATCAGCAGGTTTCACGTGGGCTCACTAACAGCAGGCCCAAGCTGGAGGTAACGTATCTGTGTTCCGCTCGCTGGGTGGTTACAAGGGTGGGCCCAGGTTGGAGAGGCAGGCTCTGCAGGCTCTGGGAAATCCAAGTCTAGAGTCTTCCTGTGAGTCTGGGACATGTGGTGTCTGGAATTAGACAGGTTTGCATCTATGACACTGCTTTGGCCTGAGGTTCACCTGGCAGGGGTCTGATGAAATGATGGATGTGCGCGGTATACCTAGAAAGTGCCAGCATCAGGTGTTCCTGTGTTCACAGAGGTGAGACTCTGGACAGACACACCGACACAGCTCCAGCGAAGTTCTCCCTTCAGGAGGTGAGGTTTCCTGGGTGAGCATCCCAACCTGAGGATAATATACTCAATGAGTGGTTTCTTGGAGATTTAGAGGAGGAGATTTTGATTCAAACTCTCTTTTCACTTTCTCACTCTCCCAGTCACAGAAGAACTATTCAGAGGGCCTCCGTTAGTCTCTGCTTCAGTTTGTTTGAGCCCGTGAATCAAAAAGTAAAGAATCCAAAGGCAACTCAATAAAGCTGAACAAAAAACTTCCCTCTGGAGTTTGAGAATGTCGGTTTCCCATATGGATATAGATCCAGACAGAACCCATCAGGAAAGCTCATAGACACGAAACCATGTGAGCCGGAACCACTGAGTAGTCCAGTGAGACCCACATGTGTCAAAATCTCTGTGCTTTGCGAAGTGCTGCTGTGTGTCTGGGACATAAGTGTGAAGGAGGGAGGGGGACGCTGCAGAGACAGGGTGGGGATCCTGGGGTCTGATCTCACCTTCATTCCTGCTTGTCTAGGAGAAGGTCCCATTTCCCAGTTGCTCTGTCTGCCTTCCTCCGTGGGGTCTATCGGTGGGATGACAATATCCTGGGGCCCTTTGTGATGTCTGACCACCATGCTCACTAATGCTGCTGACAGCATCTGACCCATGATTCGGGTAAATTTAAGAGCTTGTATGATCACTGCCGTGGCTTCATTTGGGGGCTCCTTCTGTTTGTGTGTGGCCATATCCAAATCATAGTCCTTCCATGTTTAGGTCTGAGTAATTTGCCAAGGGTCTTCATTTCTTCCCTGTAAACCCATAAATAAAGCATGTCAGAGCTGTATGTAGGACACAAATGTTGTTTCTGTAAGTCCTACAGGAGTCCTAGTGGCAGTCATATGCGCGTGGATTTCCGTGCAGTGAAGTTGCTTTCAGCCTCTGTGTGCATAAGAATTTACTTATGAAATGTATTAATAGATGCTGCCACTGTGCCATTTTTGGTAATTTCCATCAGGTCCCATTTCCAAAGGCTCACTTCTAAGTTGCAATGAGGCAGCTGTTGGGGAGGACTATCAGATTCTGTGATCAGCCGAGACCCTCACGCCCACTCCCACACAAACTTCTTACCCAGTGCCGGTGAGGTCACCACCACAATCAGAACAAGCTCTAGGGGTTGTGTAGTTCATCGATATAGAAATGGGGATCCCCTCCCAGATACTCATTTTCATGTCATTGATAAACACAAATGGACAACAAATAAAAACATGCCAAGAAAAGAATTTTTAAATCATATTTAAAGAAAAATCCTGACTTTTTGCTGCATTTCTGCATCTTAAAACTTAGGTAATCTATTGAAGGCAAATTTGACGGCCGGTGTTCCACGTACTATTTCAGGCTGTTTAATAGCAGAGTTAAGACGTATCCCCCAGATAGGGTGGGGATATAGGGATGCCAATTTGGGATTTGGGGGCTGGTGCCAGGAACGCTACACGTCCCACTCAGTCTCAACAAGAGAATTTGGGTGGTCAGAGGTAGAACTGGGGGCGACCAACTGCCATTCTCTCGGGAAGCCGCAGAGAAACGAGAAGAGAGGGGCGATCTCCACGTGCCCCGCACAGAACCGCATTCACGCAGCATCTCCTTGGATTTTCACGATGGTCTTGGACACAAGGGTACGCGTGATGGGGGAGGTTAGGTCGCTAGTGTTGACCGGTCAGCAAGAGGGGTAGGAAGAAGAGACCCCACTGCATCACAAAGTCACATGGGGCTGATATTCAGAGGATGCAGATTTCAAGACTTTGTTCCTGTCATCGCTCTAGGGCTCCAGCAAAACACCCAGAGAAAGAAGAGAACAAAGCGATGTTCTTAGTGTTTGTACTGTCTTGACATTCTCCACTCTGCTCCCTCCTGTTGGCTGGAGTCTGGGTTTTGAAAGAATACACCTCCTCATTTTCTCAGTTTCTGCTCTGTAAATATTCAGGTTACATCATGAGACCTTAAAGCCCCAAATCTGGTTGAAAAAAAAAGGCAAAGGAAAAGAAAGTTATATTAACCTTTTAAAGTGTACCGAGACCTGTATTTCTTGGTGAGCGGTTCATAAAAGCTGTTCAAACACTTAAGCATAGTAACTTCATCCCCACTACAGACACGGCTATTCTGCAATGATCAGCGTGATTAAACCCTTACGCAGCCCCCATGTGCCCTGGTCCAGGACACGGGAAAGCATCCTTCCTCGTGGGGAATTAACTTCAGATGAAGGTTTGGGGGAGAAGCGGCCAAGGGGAAACGCTGGGGAGAACACAGGCTGATCTGGGAGCAGGAAACATCTCCGGTCTCCCCTCTTTCCTGGATAGGTCTTCTTTTCCAATGTTTCCTCTGCCCTGAAGACGTGGTCCTACCATAGCTTGAGAGGGTCAGTCCAACTTGCTGATGCTCTTCTTCCCTCCTCACAAAGTTTAGAGTTAGAAATGATCCTCTTATCCCAGAAGATGCGTACATTACAGATGAACGCTGGGCCGTGTCCCTGGTCCCCGAGTTTCGGGAGAATCCTGTCTCAGCCCCTCCTCTCGCCACATCCTGCTCTTTGTCGCTGGTGATGGAGCTGGAGAGGTTGCTTCTCCTCACCTGATTTTGTTGTCAGCAGCTTTAAAGATGAACATCATTGCTTCCGTTTTCTGTGCTGCTCTGGCGATGGACCCGGGGGTTGGAATGAGGCAAAGGGACAGGACTCTGGTTTCCAGTTCATTGGTTTGTTTAGTAAATATTTGCAACAGTCCAACTGTCAGCAAGGCTGTGTTCTAGGCCTTGTGAATTTAAATAAAGAGAACACGGTCCTTACTCTCCAAGAGGGCTCCGTCTCCTGGAAGAAGAAACCCAGTGACGAAGATGCTACGATCTGCATTAATAAGAGGGGAGGTTTCTAGGGCAGGTAGGGGTGTGTGTGTGTGTGTGTGTGTGTATCTGTGCAGATAACAAATGGTTTACAGGTGCCAGCACACCTCCGGTGGATGCGTACCTGCGCTGGTATGGATTTGGGGACATTTCACGTGTCTGGGAAGCTGAGACTTTTCTGACGTCACCACCCCTGCAGATGTGACCCACCAGTGGGATCTGGACTCCAGAAGTGGAACAGGAGGGCCTCGGCCACAAGAAAACCTTCAGAAAAGGGGTGGGCTCGCTAATGTCCTCAGAGTGACGGTATCTTTTCTATCATCTCAGGAGCAACAGTAGATTGAAGCCTTGGAAAGACATCGTCTCAGGCTGGTTGTCCTTAAGGCACAAGGTCCATGGAAACCTCAGCCACCACCCTCCCACCTGTAAGAACGTGGGAAGGGCCCACCATCAGCTTCTATCGGCATAAGGACCCTTCTCAATGAGCAAGTTTATCTGGGCCATATTTATCTTCTCCTGGATGACGGCAGCAGGTGAAGGGCTTTTCCCATCTCTTCATAAACGACTCCCTCATATGGGTCCATATTTAAGGTGTTTCATCAAATCAACATGACATTTTCTTTCCTTTTCAGTAGTTTTCATAATTTTCCCTTTAAACTTATACAGAAAAAAATTCTCAAGTCTGAACTTCTACTTAAACCTTGGGAACATTTTCTGTAGATTGTCTAGTGGTTATGACTTGCAGTTGAGATTGAACTCTATTTTCTAATTCTATTTAAAGTTGTTTTATCCTAACATTTTTTAATACCTTAAGGTTTACAATATTTTTATTTAACAAAATACAAATGCGAGAGAATGATGGTGTGATTACTTTTAGCAAGATTGCTTAAAAAATCAAAACCCACCCCAGAACGCCACTGACGGAGGCTGCCCTGCACACTTAAGTCCCTGCGTATCTTTGCAAACTCGTGTCGGAACCCAGAGATCGCACTAAGCGCTTTCACGGCCAGGCTCAGCACAACCCGGGGTAAAAATACATTTTCTATCTGACAAGTCCAATGAATGAATAAGCAATTTAAATGCAATTTAAATACTATTATGAGTGAAGCATAATTAATTAAAAAATCATATTTAAGTGTTTTCAAGTCTATGATCTCCTGGCTCATTTAATGTAAAAAGAGTATCACTAAATCACCGGCTCTGCACGTATGGAACACTTTCTCAGTATTTGCGTTTTTAATTTCCTTTCTCTTTTTGAGACCAGAAGATTCTCTGCGTTCAGTGTGATTACATCATAAACTATTTAAACACTCCTGTTCACAAAAGCATCTTGCAGAAATGCCAAGATTCTGACTCACTTCTCAGTGGCTTTGTCAAATTCTGTAGCTTCAATCCTGACAGACAACGGAAGTTCTTTCTCTCTCTCTTTTTTTCTTCTCTTGCTCTCTCCTCTCATGGAACACCTCCTAATTTTGTTTTATGGAGTTCCTTAAACATGGCATTTGCCATGATGTCTTTATATTTATCCGTGAAAAAAGCTAACGATAAATATAAAAACTTAAAACATTTCATGGAAAAAATACATAGTGCTACAGTGATGAGTTATTGTTACTCTGTGCATTTATATGGTGCTTCTGTTTAAAAAAAAAGTTTCCTTGTGGAAAGTGTCAACTTCTGCAATGAAACCAGGGTAGGAAGACATTATCTCCATGTTTCTAAATTTGAAAACTGAGACACAGTCTGAACAAGAGATCTGATTATGCAACTTATTATGATGAAATGAGCTCCACTGGAAGATAAAAAATATTTATTGCTTTGAATTTTAGCTCCTAGAATCACTGTGAGTGCCAGACATTCAATGCCCATTTTCCAGAGGAGGAAACAGGTTTGGAGAGATTAAGTCACTTCACCGACAGCTGGCAACCAGTACTGGTTCTTATCACCACTAACTCCTCCGGCTTGGTTAAGGAGAGAGGGTGTCCGCGTTAGAAACGATACAAAGTCTTTTTGTCTTTGTCTAAAGAAAGAGGGATAGTGAATATATACAATAGTATTCTTCAGCGCCACTCTTTTCTCCTTTGTTCCCCTCATCAGCTCTGTGGTAACACCTGCCAAGTGCACATAACCAGAGGACACTCTCCCTGGTCAGCACCCTTGGGAGAATGGACAGGTGCCACGCTCATATCCAGGGAATCCAGCTCAGTTCCACAGCGGAGCCGTGCATGGGACGGCCTGCTCTCCTCAGGAGCGGGTCTCAGACGAGACGACCCGTAGGACTCATCCAGGCTGTGGCCGTGATGCTCAGCCACCGGAAACACACGCCATGCGGGCTGCCATCACTGGTCAGCAAGAAGCTGAAGACTGGATTTTTAAAAGTATTGTGGGAATTCCATTGGAGGTAAAACCTTAAACTCCCATCCCTTACAGGTGGAGAGGCTTCTAGGTAGGGAGGGGACTTGCATAGCGAGCCTTAGAAGTCAATTGCTAAAGGAAGCCCATGACGTGTAGATTCACGGAAAGGCAACCCTTGGCCGTCGTCACTTGGCACAGACCACGATTTACGAGTGTTTATTAGGGATCAGGACCCAGCGCAGATGCCTCCCAATGCCCTTCCAAATTAACAGCGGTGACCTCAGTTTGTGTCCTTCCGGATTCTCAAGGATGCAACATGCGCTGTTTAGATGCCACCCCTGCCTCTGCGCACGGAGCCTGGAAAAGGCGCCTTGCTCTGGGCTCTGTCTGAGCGGGTCAGGGGGTGGCTGACGGTCCCCTGCCGCAGGAGTGGTGGCTCGGGCATCTCCACCCCGTGCCTGGTGTAATGCATTCAGGATATCCGGTGAGATGTTGGTTTAAGGCACACATCTAGTTCAACGTTTGTTTTCTAATCTTTTGGTTGAGGGAATGTTCCATGCAAGAGTTCTGGGTTCACTTACCAACTCATCGTACAAATGGAACTTGCTCTTTTGAGCATTAATTCCCTCATCTGAAAATTGGGGCTATTAATAGAATCTACCTCCTAGGGTTGTGAAAGGAAAAGAGATAAGATAAAGTACTCAGTTCGGTAACTCAATAAACATGTCATTTTTTAGTCACATTTTCCCCGATCACATCTATCTATACACTTTCATTTGATAGCAAAACGCAGACATGGTGTTTTAGAAGAGCGGTCCTATTAGCAGCCACACCTGCCTTCTAGTTTGCATTTCTTTTTTTAAATTTTCAAAAATTCAAGTATAGTTGATTTACAATGTTGTGTTAGTTTCTGCTTTACAGCAAAGTGACTCAGTTATACACAGGTGTACATTCTTTTTCATATTCTTTCCCATTATGTTTTATCACAGGATATTGAATATAGTTTCCTGTGCTATACAGGAGGACCTTGTTGTTTATCCATCCTGTATATAATAGTTTGCATTGCATTTCTTAACTGAACACTCTTTTATTATTTCAGAAGTCATGGAAGAACTAACATTTATTTACTAGAGTTTACTAGAGAATTTATTTACTAGAATTTACTAGAGAATTTACTAGAAGCCTGTGCATTGTGTTGTCTGATTTAATACACATGAATATCATAAGATGTGGTTAGTGTTTTCACTTGTGGATAAGAAAATGATGACTAAGAGATCCAGAGCTTTTGTAATGTGATTCAAGGGCCCTTACCTGCCATCCTCCCTGATGTCACCGGTCCTTGTGGCTTTTGTGTGGCTGACCCCACCGCCCCAGTTCCAGGAAGGAGCACAGAACCCAGCATAGACGGAGCAGGTTAACAGCGATGCATTCAGAGGAAGCAAGAGGCCACACAGCACGACTTAACCTAAAGGAGCAAGTTAGCCCCGGGCTTTGTTAAAACCCCTGGGAAACAGACGCTCTTTCTGCTTAAGTCATTAAGCTGATAAAAATGTAAGCTTCCAGGGAATGGGCAGATGCCGTCTGGGAGGAAGACAGCATAGAGAAGGCTGAGACCAGGCTTGTGGGAGGAGGACCTCCTGAGGACATGAGCCGTGGTCCAGCTGGGCCTGTGCTTCAGTCTCCTGCATGAACCCACAGCTGCACCGTAATTCTTCTGTGCTGAGTGGCAGGTCCAGCTCCCTGCGACTTACTTCTACGAGCTTGAAGTTCGCACTCCTGTCTGCTTTCGTGGGACCCCACCCGCAAGGGAGAGATGGTCTGGACCATCCTTACAGCCTTTGGAGCTGGTCTGGCTCCGATTCAAACCAGCACGTTCAACCCGAGTGGGTCCACTTTCTCATTTCACTTCCTGTGCTCCCAGGTTTATGCTACAGCGGATTTGGTGAGAATGATTATATGTCGTATCAAAGTCTGCAGTGGTTATTTATCACTTCCATTATAAACGACAAAAATATTAGTAGTTTCATTTACTAATCTTCATATGGTTTGGGACTTTGGAATCTTATTACCTGAAAGGCAAATGCTTTTAACTTCAGATGTCTACACACATGAGATCTAGCCCCAATGCGAGCTACTACATTCTTACCAGAAAGTAAACTTTATAGCAGGAATAACAGACCTGCATCCTTGTGCTTTAACCATATGTAGAATTTTTACTGTGGTGGAACATAGCCCGGGTGAAAATTATGACTTAAATAATTTCTCATAACATGCCACTGCAGCCACGTAACTATTTAGATTATCCTATTAATCTTCCCTCCCTAATGCGTCTTTTATTTGTTTATTTCCATGTTGGGTTGTTATTTTTATTACCTGACCACACTGTGTGGCCTCTTGTAGAAAGCAGTTGAAAGACTCTAATTTTAGAATGAATGGCTAGAAGAACTGGCTCTGTGTTCACTTACTTTTCAGTAAACTCTGATTATCCGGGTTGGCGACACCACCAGCATCCTTGTGAATGGGGCTCTTTTGTATAACTTTTATGATGCTTCCTGCCAAGTAAGGTCATGCTTCAGTGTAACCTGATCCTCTTGTGTTAAAAGGCCCAAATTAACAAATTCCTGAAAGCTAAGCAAGGAATCCATTTTCAAATGGTTTCTTGGGCATGAAGAGGGTACACACAAGTTACTAATGAATAGGAAGCGTGTGTTTTAGATCTCATTGCAAATTTACCATGGTGTCTTCCTAAATGCTTATGACAGTGAAAATAAGGTAAAGGTATTTATACGTACGGCGACTCTCTGCGTATCCATACTCAGGGAATGTTACAGAAGAGACGTCACCCCGAAGCATCTTCACTCTAAAGAACGGGGGTATGTGCAGCATAATAAATCTTTACATATCTCTCTCATGAGAGTCTTATAGATTCTTTCCAAATCTTTCTTATAGAACATTGCTAATTTGAGAACACTCATAAATGTTGGAGTTTTTTCACTTGAAAGAAGAAATGGAGTGTGTTGGTGTGTGTGTCTGATTGGAGCACAGGAATGTCATCGTTTGCTTCATTCACTGGTACAGGGAACTGGGTGTCCTGCGTCCGGCTGGAGAGAGTCCATGGGGGCCCGGTGGGACCAGACTGTGGCGAGCAATACCTACTGCCCTCAGAGATGCTGGCTGAAAATCCTTCCACAGCTACTACAAAAGACTTCCCACCGCTCTTCTTGAGAAGAATATATGTATTTAACCTTCTGAGATAAAAAGGTGAGAGGCTAGGCTAAGGGAAATTGCCCGAGAGAGGCTGGTGACCGAGGTCACTGAGAGTCCCTCACAGGTGCTCTCAGCATAAATATTTAATCTGCTTTGGTCACCCTCCTGCGAACATGTCTTTCCTCTTTAAAGCATCAACCCAGAGTTATTGAAATGCATATCACTCTGATATTTGATCCCTGGTCTCTGGGATCAATTGTTAGCTGACCAGGCTGCTATAGTCCCAGACCTCTCAGGCGGTCTTTGCACCCAACCCAGCTCATCAGTCAAGTGCTAAGGGCAGCACAGAGGAGGAAAGAAGCCAGAACTGCCGGCTCCAGAGGCGGACAGCTGGTCTACCTCGGGGGGTGTTCTTTCTGCGTTGCGGCCTTTCTTTCTTCTGCTTTAAGGGAATGAGAAGCCCTTGCTGGTCCCAATAGCATTTCCTGGTCCTGCTCTTTACAAATCTGCTGCAGCCTTTCTGCCCCACATGTCACCTGCTCACCACACTAGAAGAATCTCCAGCCTTAAAATAAAGATAACTCAACGAGGGTCTAATTTGTTCAGGTTTCCTTATTTCAGCCCTCCGGGGGGCGGGGGGGGAGAAGGGGTGAGAAGCCTTTTAGCGTCTGTGTGCTGTTGGATTAGGGCGTGTATATGAGGGTAACTGGCTTCCTCTCTGGGCCGCGTGTATTTCAGAGCTTGAGGGAAAGTCCTGCCACGGGAAGTTCAGAAGACTTTTCTGAAAACCTTCTCTGAATGTGAGTTCCATGACTGCATCCCTTTGAAAAAGTCAGTAGCAGCCGGTCCTAAAACATTAATCACTCCTGTTGATTTTTGTTATTTTGATGATTATTCTTAGCTTTGCTGAAGAATAGGACGACTTGTCTGGCAGCAGAAAGTAGAATCATTTTGTTTCTCACCATGGGACGAGTAAAACTGACAACCTCCTCCATTCCCAGGAAGTCATAATTAGAAATTAGAGCTGCATCAAACTGTTCACTACAGCTGTAAACGCTGGCAGAAGAATTGACGAACACCTCAAAAACCCTGTCAGCGACTGAACTCACTATGTTTTTTAAAATTGTACTTTTGCCTACTGTAAGAACAGTAATCCAAGTGGAATTTGTGGATTTTTAGATAGGTCTTGAAGCATTTCAGAACTGCCCTCTTTTTAATGCGAAAAAAATTAGTCTCAACTTGCTCTTGAAATCTTTGCTTTTTAGATGTAGACACTCATTGGTTCTTTTATGGTCAAAGCAATGTGTTTCTACAAAATTTTGAAGGGCACAAAAGAGTGTAGGTGAAATTTTGAACCAGGCCACAAGTGTCTCCAATGCAATCATGCATTTCATGTAGGGGCAGGTAACTAGAACACACTGGGTTTACTAACATAAAGCTATGTTGTAGCTGATTTGAACTGTTGCCAAAAACTTTCTGAATGTGTGTGCAATTTGTCAAAACAACTCTGAGCCTTGCATGAATATTCGGAGCATGAATTTTCCATATTCCCAGTCTTTTATTGTTTGATGTATGGCATTTGGGTGGAAGTTTAGTTCATTGTAAGTTTTTAAATTATAGGTTTAGGAAAGGTTTTGGATTATTTTTCACCAAGAATTATGTGACTGTAAGCACAGCTTTATAAAGCACCCTACATTTTAAGCATTTATTTGAAAACTCTGAATTTAGTCAAAATAGCTATTTTGCGGTCTGATTTGGAAGATTGCTAAGGCTACAGTAAAACTGCACATACTGGCTTGTGTTTAGAAGCAGCTTTAGAAAGGACAGTAGGAAAAAGTGCCCGCAGGTTTCCCAGTCTTCAGAGTCACCCTACGATGTGAGCCATTTGGGTCCTGCTCCGGGTCCACCGAGACATGAGGACTTCTCTGCCCTGGATGCCCTGGACCAGCAACCGTCCGCTGGGCACGGCGCCCATCCTTTCTGCCTGTTGATTCTTCTCTACTCACAAGACCATCTCTCAGGCACGAGTACAATCTCCATTTTCCAGGTAGGAACACAGGTGTAGACAGAGGAGGGAACTTGCTGCTTTCGGGGAGGGATTTCAGAGAAGCATCGACCAGGCCTCCTAGCGTGCTGGAACTCTCAACCACCAAGAAACAACGAGTTTATCAACACGGACAGTCCTTGAGAAATGGAATTCCAGTGTCACATGCACGACGCAACATCCAACAATCAGAGTTGGGTGGAAGACTGGACCAGCCTGAGGGGCCGTAGAACTGCACTTGACCAAGTATATTTATTCTACTTAAGACCGAGCATGACCCAGAAACCAGCATAGGGCTGAGCCTACCAGGGTGCAGAGGAGAGTTGGGGGCCCCACCGTGGGAAGGAAAAGATCAGGCAGCTGAGAAGACTGCTCCTCACTCCTAAAGAGCCATCTTTAAATTCCTCTTTAGTGGCACACAGCTACGATGTCACTAATCCCTTCGGAAGGGGTTGTGGATGTGAAGGGAACATCAGGGACTCCTCCTCTAACCAGACGGAGACTGCACGCTGGCTTTGTCTTCATCTCCGAGGGCCTGAGATCATCGGCGTCTTGTTCCAAGTGTCAATTCTTAGGTAAACACCAGGGAAAAGGTCATCATAGGTCCGGGCTAGGATGAGAATCTGAATATTTACCAAGTATCTGAGGATGATTCAGCTGTGGGTTCCGAGCTGTGGTGGGCGTGGCCTGCAAAGGCCTGGGCACCCCCCCGCCCCTCATGAGTTGGCCTGGGACTGAGATTGGCTCAGGAAGCCTCGGGCCTCTACGTGGTCTCCACACTGCCCGGTCTGTTCTCCAAGACGCACTGGTTTCTGCAGCCCAAACTGCACCCAGACTCCGTGCCCGCACGCCCTCATTAACACCCCTCCCAGGGCTGAATCTTGGTCTCTGTCGCCAGCGACTGGCTGGCACCCTGACTTAAGAGGGCAGATAGCAGGAGGCCATCTCTCTCAGAAGCCTGGTACCCCCTCCCTATGCCTCCCGGCCTCCCTCAGGGGTACACCCCTGTTCCTACGCACTCTCTGCCTGCAGCTGAGTAGCTGAGACCCCCAGATTCCCAGTGTCCTCGGCTGGCCTCTCAGTCCAGTATCCTTGGCTCACCCATCCCCCAGCCTTGCTGGGAGCTGAGCCCACACCCGGATCACGGGCCTACTGTCCTGGTCATGGATGCGGGAAGGTGCGATCAGGGTATCACTGTCATTTGCCAAAGCGCAGAGAGACCTTAATGTGCACCACGCACTTTTGTTAATGATCCCTCAACATCGGCTCATGAACTGTACCCAATGCACCACAGGATGGTGAGATGCAAAAATAGGGAAGATGGGGGAAGGGAGGTTATCTGGGGGTGCTCTGTACTTTCCATTCTGTTCTTTCTGTAAACCTAAAACTGCTAAAAAATAAAGTCTGTTAATTAAAAAAATCAGGTCCCAGAGTAAGCGATGTGATTTTTTACACATTACTGATTTAAACTTTCTGATTTAAAAGCCAAAGAAACATTTACTAAATTTTAGAAAAAAACTCTCTGACTTTAATAGAAAGGGTCGTGGGAGATAAGTGGCCACCCCTGGGGCCCAACGTGGGCACCCCCCCTACCGTGCGCCCCCCTGCCGTGCGCCCCCCTGCCGCGCCCCCCCCCCCGCGGCCCCTTGACCAGCCACCCTCGCCGCCTCCACCCTCCTCTCTCCCAGGGCAGCGCCGCTCAGGGTGTCTCGGGCCGTGGGGAGCTGGTGGTAAATGACCAGCACGGCCAGAGATGCACACACAGGCGGGCAGCGGGGACGGGCTCCCTTTAAATCGGTCCCCTGCGCGTTGCGCAAGAGTAGGTGCCCTGGCTCATCACGCGGGGGTACGGCCCGGCCCCCCCCCCCCGCGGCCCCTTGACCAGCCACCCTCGCCGCCTCCACCCTCCTCTCTCCCAGGGCAGCGCCGCTCAGGGTGTCTCGGGCCGTGGGGAGCTGGTGGTAAATGACCAGCACGGCCAGAGATGCACACACAGGCGGGCAGCGGGGACGGGCTCCCTTTAAATCGGTCCCCTGCGCGTTGCGCAAGAGTAGGTGCCCTGGCTCATCACGCGGGGGTAAGTCCTGATGCACGCCCCCTCAGCCCAGCTCAGCAGTGTCACTCTGCACCGCGGCTATTCCAGGAGGGGCGGGGGACGCGGGCCCCTTGGGGTCGGAACAGGACTGTCCCCACGCAGCCGCTGGAAGCAGAGATGAGGGATCCCAGGCGACAGAAAGTGCGGCCTCAATCCCGACTTACCTGGGGCCCGGGGACGGAGCCGGCAGTGTCCCCATAGGAGAGACAGGCTCTGGACCCCAGGGCTGCCCGTAAAGCCCCTTTCCACCAACAGCCTGCCCCCGTCTTTCCTGTCACCCAGCCAGATGCACCTGCAGCAGAAGCCGGCTTTTCATCTCCCGGGAGAGACCGCCGGCCGCCCCTCTGCCTGGGCCCTGGGGTTCACAACCCTCTGAACCCCCCGCACGGGGCCTCTGGTCTCGGCGACCCTCGGTCACCCCATCCTCCGCCAGGGCTGCAGCCAGAGCCGCCGCAGGGCGTCAGCGGGGCCCGAGCGGTGCCGGCTCCGGCGCAGACCCCCGCCCCCCGCGAGGGTGCTCCTCCCGCTGGGCTCCCCGGGTCTCCACGCCTGCAGACACGCACACTGCGTGCGCATGCGCACACACGCACATACGCCTGCAGCGTCTCACGCGCACACATGCTCACTCACACTCGCGCATGCTCACACATACACACGCGCGCGCACACCTTCCCCACCTCCACCCTGCAGGAGGCCCGACAGCCCGTCCCCGGAGGCTCCGGCTGAAATGGAAGCACAGCCCCCAGGCCTCCCCGGGGCCTCTGAGCCTGCGGACCTGGGACACGGCCTGGCACATGCGTGGGCGTAAGTGAGCAGGTGAGGAGCTGGAGGCGCCAGCGGCCTGGATGGCAGTCTGGCCGGCCCTGGGCTGGCTCTGATGTCCCTGGGGGGCCGGCAAAGCTCCCCCCACCTTCGTCTCCCACGGCCCTACTCGGGTTTGAGCGTTTTGCTGCAGGATCTGTTTTGCGGTCGGCACGACCCAGCGGATCACCAGCCGAGTGACGGCCGGGTACCTAGACGGTCCTGCGTGAGCCCTGGCACCCTGCGGTCACCGCTGAGTGGTCGAGGGACACAGCCTGTAGGAATGGGGCCTGCAGAGACCGTTTCAGTGCCCCTCTTGTCTTCCCCCTCAGCACCCAGCCCCGTGGGTTTGGAATGTATGAGCCTCTCCTCCTCCAGTCTCTGCGGGGACCTCTGTCCTGCGCTGCCTGCACCCTCCTGCTCACCCCTGGTCTCACCGCCTGGGGTCTCAGCAGACCCCCCCCCCCACCCCTCTCAGGGGCCTGGGGAAGGACGGAGGACCTTCCCCATCATCTGCCTCTGGCCTCCGAGGGCTGCGTCCCTCGCGCCTGCGGGCGCTGAGTGCTGGGCGGGGCCTTGACTTTGAGGGAAAATGGACTCGTGGTTGGAGCTCAGGGGAGGCCAGCGAGCTCTCCCCTCCGCGCGCAGTCCTCTTTGGGGAGGCGCCAGTGACTCCTGCCATACCTCCTCCTTCAGTATCTGTATCTGACTTTTGGGGCTCTGTCACGACAATGAAGTGTGTCTAAGATCCTGGAAATCAGGAGAGCAGTGCTGGCTTTTGAATTTAAATGTGCACTTTGATTCATCGTTGATCACGGGATCCCAGATTTGCAAAGGCCGCTTCAAGAGACGGGATGGCTCTAAGTGAGCAAAACCGAGCTGTAAGCAGATTGAAGACATTCGCTTGTTTTAGGAAAGGGTGTGTAGTGGGGGGATTAGTCAGCTTAGGAAACTGGGCCAGGGAGGAGTGACCGCCCAGGAGGAGGTGTGTACGCGCTGGGAGTGCTCACAGCCTCTGGACCCGCTGCTGGTCCAGACACCTCGGGGAAAGCCGGCCCCTTCAAGCCCGCTGCGCCCTGTTCACCGCGGCCGCCACGTACCTTGCCGGCTCCTCCCGGGTCATTCGGTGACTCATTGTTTGATCGGCCACCCAGGGGTGCCAGCTGTTTGCTGAAAATGCCTAAAGCCTCCCCGTCCTGTTCTTGCCCCGCCTGTCCCCAGCTCTCCTCCTCTGTGAGCTTTGTGTCCTGTTTCGGACCCGTTCCCACCCTTGGGATCCACCTGCTGACCTCGAGTCCTGAGCTCTGATCTGTGGTTGAGAGAGAAGAATCCTCCTTCCAAGGGCTGCTGAAAGGCCCCCTCCTCCGTGGGGTCCAGGCCTTTCTCCCACAAAACCCTGTCCTTCCTGCCCTCGGCCTCTTCCAGGTGTGACTGGCCATCGTGTGGACCCCGAGCAAACTCCAGGAGCCCCCCGGGGTCAGCCACGCCCCAGAGACATTCAGGACCGTCTGCTGGGTGCGTCCCAGGCCCACGCAGCACTGCAGAGGCTGCGCTGGACGTGCGTGGACCCCCACCTGGAGGGGGGGCAGGATTAAGGACGTGGAAGTGAGACATGAAGGGGTCCAAAAGAAAGAGGCGATCTTGGCAAGTTTGCGAGGAAAGAAAGATGAAAGCCACGTTCAGGGCTACAGTGATGGAACTGACCAGAAGGAGGTGGGGATGGGGGCCCTCAGGGGGGCTCCGAAAGGGAGGAAGGACCAGGGACACGGTGACAAATGACGCAGCCGCCGTGCACACAGAGGCAGCCCTCCCGGCGCTGAGGACTCTTTCCTGTTGGGGGCAGTGGGGCTGAAGTTTTCTATCTGGACGTAGTTATCCTCGTCCTCATTTATGGACTTCTATGTGTTGGACCACTTCCACAAAATACAAAGGACCCTTTCAGAGGAGAAATAAATTAGCAACTGTTTTTATTTATTTATTTTTAAAATTAACTAATTTATTTTTGGCTGCGTTGGGTCTTTGTGGCTGCACATGGCCTTTCTCTATTTGCAGCGAACGGGGGACTACTCTTCGTTTTGATGCGCGGGCTTCTCGTTGCAGTGGCTTCTCGTTGCAGAGCACGGGCTCTAGGCGTGTGGGCTTCAGTAGTTGTGGTGCACGGGCTCAGCAGTTGTGGCTCGCGGGCTCTAGGGCGCAGGCTCAGCGGCCGTGGCGCACGGGCTTAGCTGCTCCGCGGCACGTGGGATCTTCCCGGACCAGGGCTGGAACCCGTGTCCCCTGCACTGGCAGGCGGATTCTTGACCACCGCACTGCCAGGGAAGTCCCGGCAACTGTTTTTAAATGAAAAGCACCCACCCACCCTAGACCACTTGGCCCCTTGGAATTAAATACTAGAACGTAGAACCACGGAGGGAAAACATGTAACTTAGATATGAAATGAGAGTTACATATTGAAGGGGAATAAAGCCAGGCTCTTGAACAGCAATTCAGTTAAATGTTTATTGAGCAGCAACTATGCATAGGGCCCCCTGGCTTCTGTGGACCCTCCCTGGAACTCACAAAGCAGGTTTTCATGGAGTCCTTCAATCTGGGAGTCATTATCCCCATTTATACGGTAGGAAAAAGACTCTGGAAGGCGGGAGGATTTCCCCAAGTTCACACCGTAAGTAAGAAGAGGATTCAGGACCCGCACGTCGTTATTCTTGCCTGTTTCCCGTGTGTGATGGGTGACCTGATGGGAGGAGCGTCTCTGAGGGAACAGAGCTGACATCTGAGCCACCACACTATTGATTTCACATGGGAGTCCAGCTAATTATTTTTGCTCCTTTCTTTTCTTTATGAATTGAGAGTTATAGCCCTTGTCTGTCGATATCAAGGAACTCCACCCTGATGAGGACACTGCGCGTTAGAGGGACGGGGGTTTGTGGACAGAAAGCAAATCCATATTTTCCAGTCACGTTATCGCCTGATCACCGCTCCTGTATTCCTCTGTACCTGAGATTCCGAGTGACCAGAGCTGGTGCAGGATTTCTCTCCACCGAGGCTGGATCTTGCCACTGAGCCAGATCAGAGGCAGGTGCCTGGCAGACCAACGCCAGGCAGAGCCAACCCCGTCCTGGCACCGTCCCGAGTCAGTGACACGAAACGGATGCTTTGTGGATGAATGATGTTTGAAAGTTTTACACTAAGATGGTGTATGTTATGGAACGATACCAAACAGGACTGAGAGCCCACGTTGATTTCTTAGGGTGAAGATAATATGCTTTTCCATTGTTTCATGATTAAGCTCAATTTGGAAACTCAGTCAATATGCTATTTAAATTTCAAAATAGAGATCCCCTTGTAGCAAATCATGGGGACTTAGAAGTTCATTGAAAGTCTTGTAGAAATAGAAAGAGGGAGAGACGACATTCCTGACACTGGGTAATATCCCAGCAATCAAATTAAGTAAAAGTCTGATTTGACAAAGGTGCAGAGGGTGTAGGATTAGTCATTCAATGCACACTGAACAGTAGCTGGATGCCCAGGACCAAAGGTTCTGTAAATATTATTTGGACCAGACTCCATAGGAGGGCAACCCCAGCTTCCACTGAGGGAAAGGGAAGTTTGGTCTCTCAGAGCTTCTTTAACAATACTTCCTATCTGTACAAATCAACCCGTTGGAAAGGATGGCGTTCTTCCGCCAGACGCATGGCGGTTGGTTCTGATGAAAGCGACGCTGAGGATGTACCCAGGCCATCGCGTGTTGGTTACTCTCTGCCAGGTGAGGACAGAGTCCACGCCCGGGGATGAAGTTGATGCTCCCAGGTCCTGACAGCCAGGAAGCCCTTCTCTTTATAACTTTGCAAGTAGACAGCACAGTGCAGGCTGCCGTTTTCCATTCCTCGTGAAGAGCCCGGGACAGCCAGCCGGGTTGGCTAGCGGTGGGGGGCAGCCACGTGGGGCACCCCTCTCCGCCGGGCGCTTTCACTACAAACCAGCCACCCTCAAGCTGCAGAGGAGCCTAACCTCACCCGGGCCGCCCATTCTGACCCACCACCAGCCAGCGGAATTGCTTCCAAAGGCTCTAAGATCAGCCGTGTACATCACAGGCTTGTTATAACACGCCTCGGCCACGCTGCTGGTTTACAGGTGCTGCTGGGGTCCTGAAGTCTGTGACTGGAAACGTGCCAACTTCCCATGCAGAACTGGGGTCAGAGTTAAGTCTCTTCCTGAACTGTCACCAGGGGACTGGTCTTCCTGGGAAGGGACCCGGGTCCTGGGCTCATGGGGGGAGGACGGGGTGGAGGTCTCGGTGTTTACAAGGTCACTCTGCTGTGGAGACCAGCATAATTTCACTCGGCGGTTGTCACCTTCAGTAACAGAAGGTCACCCACTTCCTGCCGTGTTTTTGAATGTGACATACAGAAAATTCGGGGCACCCAGGAAACACTGTACGGAGATGCACCATCCTCCCTGGGCAGGGCTGACAGCTTCCTTGCCCCTTTACCACTGGTAATAAAGATGCTTCAGAATGTGTAGCTTCTTGCTTTGATCTTTGATATACTGCTTTCAAATGGTCAAATATAAACCTTTATTTATTTATTTATTTATTTATTGCGGTACGCGGGCCTCTCACCGTTGTGGCCTCTCCCGTTGCGGAGCACAGGCTCCGGACGCGCAGGCTCAGCGGCCATGGCTCACGGGCCCAGCCGCTCCGCGGCATGTGGGATCTTCCCGGACCGGGGCACGAACCCGCGTCCCCCGCATCGGCAGGCGGACTCCCAACCACTGCGCCACCAGGGAAGCCCAACCTTAATTTTTTTAAAGCACTTAATTTTACTTTACTGAGGTGGTGCCTGCCTCAGCAAACAGAGACAGTGATAGTCTAGGAAGCAAAATAACAGACCCTACTCCCCACTTTCTCTTTCTGAACTGTCTTTGTTCTTTCTGATCGTGTGGGTTGTGGCTTTGCAGGCACCATTCTGAAAAATGATTCAGTGAGCAACCAGAAAGTCAACCAAATTGGTTGTTTGGCTGAATTGACCAGGCCTCATAGACACAGCTGGATCATTACTAGAAGCACCGGTGTCCACGGAAGCCACGAGGCCGTCGTTGCTACTTAGCCAGAAGGAAGGGTCCGAGGTCTGTGGAGTCATCGTCGTGCCCCACACCGTAGGGTTCCTCCCTCGGATGCCCAGCCTGGCCGGTTTCAGGCTTGAAGAAGCCGTGAAGCGCTCCAAGGCCTTTGTGCTCCTGAAGCTCTGAGCACTGACTGCTGGCCAGGAGCCGGTAAGACAGCCGTGCGAGGCTGGGCCGCCACTGCCCGCCTGAAGCCCACGCTGAGCCCACCAGCTCTGAGCCCACAGGAGGAGGGCCCGGGCGGCTGGGGGTGAACAGCTCTGCTTCCCTGGCCCCTCACGGATCTGGGGTCCACAGAGGAGCCCGTATCTCTGCCCGGATCCTGTTCTAACAGCCCCCATCCTCTTCCCCTGCTCAGTTCATAAAGGCAGAAAAGAAAAGAATTTAGAGACCATATAAACGCACATAGGCCTGTTCTAGGGGCAGGTGGTGGTGGGAAGTTGAAAACTGCTCTGCAACAAGTAGAATCGCCACATAAAACGTCACAAGGGAAAGGCGGGCATGCCTACATTTCTAGTGCTTAACTTTCTATGAACACGGCAGAATTTCATGCAATGTTGTGCTTTAGAAATGTGTAATTTCTGCCTAAGATATAACGCAAATACACATTTCTACGGCGGCGGACAACAATTTCCTCCAAAGTAAAGTTTCCGACTTTGGAGGTAGTGATACACGTCCAGCGTCAAGTTTCCAGACGCAGCTCCGTAAGTCTGGAGGGTAAGAAGGGAGCCGGGTGGTGTTGTCGCCGTGGAGACGGTGTCACGGGGCCCCGCCGAGGCTCCTCCCTTTGCCCCTCCCCTCAACTTCTCCGCATCCCTCTCCATGCATCGCCTTCCTTCTTCTCCTTGGTTCAGCTGTTGTCCCTCTCGGTTTTGCTTTGGTCCTGGCTTCTTTCCTCTGCTTAGGTTTCCTCTGCTGCCCCAAAGCAAAGGCGCTGCCTGGAAGGGTCTTTCCACAGGCTCCTGAATTGTTGACTGTCTCCTGTGCCTACTGTAACAAATACCGCATATTTTGTGGCTTTAAAACAGCACAGATTTATTATCGTCCAGTGAGATTTGCTAGCCTGTGGTCAAGGTGTCTGCAGGCTGGTTTCTCTGGAGGAGAACCCATCTTCTTCCCCTTTCCAGCCCTGGTGGGCACCGACGTTCCTTGCTGCGTGGCCCCTCCTCCATCTGCGAAGCCAGCAGTGGGTGGGGGGCTCTTTGTTACCCGGCGTCTCTCTGACCATGACTCTCCCTCCTCTCTTCCCACATTAGGGGGGACCTTTGCCATTACGTTGGGCCACCCAGGTAATCCAGGCTGTCTCCCTATTTTAAGGTCATCTGGTGAGATGCTTAATTCCATCTGCAGCCTTAATCACCTTGCCCAGCAACGTAACCTATTCACAGGTTCCACGGATTCAGACGTGGACATCTTTGGGACCAATATTCTGCAACTTTTCTCAAAGTAGACAGGCTTTCTGTGGTGTGATGGGCGTGGCTCATTCATTCCCAGTTCTCCCCTCCTTCTGGGCGCTGTAGCAGGGGGTGAAGAATCGTGCATTTATAGAGCACCTAATTATCACTTAAATCTTGGTACCTTGCGTATGTTATTCCAGGATACTCACACTCAGGTACATCATTTTATACATTTTGGAATGGAAGAAAATAGCTTGTAGAGATTAAGCAACTGGCTGTTGCTCTCCCAGTTAGGGCTAGTAAGAAGCTGGACCCACATAGAGCTGTTTCTGACCCCAAATCCTGAACTTTGCACAATACCCATTGAAGAAGCATCGACATTTCACCAGGAATTAAAACTGTGAAGTGAGCAGAGTAAATGAATCTTTGATGATGGGGTGTTGGTGATAACTTCCGGGTGGGGGCTGGTCCTTCTCTGATCTGCTTGGGGTCACAACATCTATGGGTTGAAAGGAACAGTTGACGATCCACCACTCAGCTCTCACTACCAATTCCCTTCCCATTTCCTAGAGGCTGTAATTAAAAATCTAGTTGAAAATTATTTTAAGGCTAATCCCAGCTAACATTACTGAGACCAGGTGTTTGCTGGGTGCTCTACATGCAGGAAATCATTAAATGCCCCCTGAAAGTCTGGAAGGAAGAGCGTGAGCCCTTCCCTGCAGGTGAGTGAACTGGCCTCAGGGAGATGAGTGACCCGCCCGAGCTGGTAAGTGACAGCAGAATGGATGTTCCCAGAGCCAGGCTCCCATTTGTGGGGCCTCTGCCCGTTACTTGCTGGGGGATTTTCCTGGCAGTGCACCACCTGAACAGGTGCATGCCCTTGCTGGGCTGCTTATCAAGGAAGCCTACGGCACGTACATGTGATCTCTTCCCAACCTGAAAAAACATCCTTTGTTCTAAAAAATGCATGCTTGCCAGTAGCTGCTGTAGCTCAGTTTTGGGAGAAGTGCTCATGAAAATGATGGAGATCTCATCTATGGTAGATAAACATTACTAGTTAGTAACCTAGGCTAGTTATGGTTATGGAGACCTTGGGAATGAAAATCTCAAGAGTATAGCAGACGTCCTTTCTGCCACAGTTACAACCTTCTCCGTCACACACTCTCCCAGGGCATGACCAGAGGGGACTTGGGCTTCTTCTACACCCCGTGCTCTGTCCACATTCATGTACAGCATTGTGGTCAAGCATGGCCTCACAGTGGCCACAGATCAAGGGCAGCAGGAAGGAGGTATGGGGGTAGGTAATTAACAAATAATACATGTGTTCCCCAACAACTAACATTTAGTTCATTACATTTCTATTTCCCATATTATTGTCATGACTTCTATCATTGTTTTACTACATATTAAACCATTATGAAGTGAAAATAGAATTGTAAGTTAATAATAGTTTTTCAAATGGTGTATAGATTCTTCTAGTAATTGATTTTAATGATGTTACAGTTTTCTTTTAAGCATGTATTAAGTTGTAGGTCTTGATTTTTTATGTGCTGACTGGAGAAAAAAAAAAGAGAGCGGAAGCATTAATTTCAGATGCACAATTTGAGTTAATTGCAAAAAGTATTGGTTTGTTGAATTTGTATTGCATTAAATACCTACCTACAAGTTATGTTCTCCGAGGCCAGCCACAAAGGAGACAGACCACCCGACTTTGTGCCGGGCCAGCTCGCTGGCGCTGGTCGGGTGACTCATATACTCACCAACAGTCCAAGACAGACTCTGTTCCCCAGTCACTGTCCCCTGGAACATTGCTTACAAGCTGATTTCCTGATGCAAATCAGTCATTTATTAGGAAAAAAGTCCTCACTGAGTGGCAGGAGCATTTAAGGAAAGTCTATTCATTCTGAACAGATACTACTTACTGCTTTGAGTTGAACAAAACACAAACTCCCTTGAATTTTCTGTTTGGTTGTCATGGTTTACTAACTACTGGCCTTGCCGCTGGTTGGATGGAAAGGTGTGAATGTGATATCTTGCAGAACCTGGTCTTTGCGGATTGGGTTGATTTATGCCATGGAAAAGAAGCCAGTTACTTGCTTTATATGCTTCTGACATTTATCTGCTCCTGGTTGTCCAAGTTAAGCTGCCACTTCCTCTGCAATGTGTTGTGTGGAGCAGGTGTCTCTGACTTCAAGTTATTATCTGCCTGTTAATATCAATCCATGAGATGCACAGGTCCACATGCTCTGCATCACCACCAAACTCAGTCTGATTGTGGGAGCAAACCTGTGCACACGCGTCTAAAGGGGAGGGAAGTGGGAGACCCCTCAACAGCACAGAGGATCCCGCACTTTGTGTGTGGGAGCATTACTGGACCGTTTCCGCCATGAGAAGCTATACACGGAGAAGAGTAATCTCTGAGGGGTTTTCATACGCATGTTTGTTGATAAAAGTCAGCACAGCTCACGTGGCTGTCAGGGACACACAGCAAAAAGGAGCTAAATCTTGTTTTGGGAGAGCCTGTGGTTAGCACATCATTTCTTTAGCAGGGCACTGATCGCAAACCAATTAGATCGCAAACCTATCAATTGCTTTTGACAGGCACATGCAGCCTGCTCTCCAGACACCTTACCCCGGTCAGGGAATCTGGGAATTCCCAAAGTCATTCACCCATTTTAAGATGATTTCTTAGAATATGCTGCATCCTGCACTGACTGTCTTGTCCTGAATACCACTGTACTGATAAAGTCTTAGCCTCAGGTTACGGGAGGGACTTTGCTGTTACTCAGGAGTTGTACCTGCACCAGCAGATGCATTTTGAAAAATCTGAATGAGGTGTATTGTCTTTGTCACCAAATACTGAGCTTGGAGTCCCTGGAATTATCTCTGTCTGGGATAAATGTTGATGATGATAGTTGAAGCTGTCAAGGCTACTGAAGCTGTTGGAGACGTTCAGGTTGGGTAACATGATTAGACCAAGGTCACGTCACCACAGATATTTCATGGAGAAACAGAAATCACTCCCTCAAGGTTGGTACCCTGTTAACGCCCTGTGATTCACCACATTCTGAGAAGTGAATAGTAAGTGGAAATGAAGCTGGGTTGAATGTTGCTGGTTATGTTCTAGGTCTTGATTTTTCTAACATGAAATAAAATCCAGACTTTATGGTATAACGTTATTATTGAAATTGGACCTCACTTTATAATGATATGTTTATAATTTTTAGTTTTTATAATCACTTGATAATTATATTTCAGAACTTCAAAATCCACCTTTGACTTTTTTAGAGTTTTTTCCTTTCTTTCAGCCCTCTCTAGTCCTACCCTGCCTTGAGGTGTTGTCCCCAGAGGGCAACAGGTGTTCAGTCTTTAAACTGCAAGCAAGGAAGGACTGTCTTTGGAAGTGGTAAAACTATTAACTTATCTAGCTTTTATTTTCAACAAAAAATAGAAATTGTATGCATATCAAAATTATATCAAACATTAAGCAGAAGGTAGTAATTCTTTATACTCACATATTAAAAGGTAAATATCTATGTAAAATCTGGCTCCATTGTACAAAGAGACTTAATCATATATTTCAACCTTTTCATCTTTAATGGTGACATTTCTTTCTTCAATCCCAGCAAATAATTCACCCAGTCAAAACTCTGTTTTGTGTTTTATAGAAATACACAGTTATTACGTTTCATTATGTTAAAATCTCTGTGACTCATCCAGCAAATGGAATTTTATAATAAAAGCCTATAACGCATAGCTATTTAATCAATTATAGCTTAAAGATTGTTTTAATTCACAACTTACAAAAAATGCACTACTTTGCAAACTTGTTATTTTGAGATAATTGTGCAGTTGTAAGAAATACTGCAGAGAGGCCCTGTGTACCCTGCACTCCAGTTACCGCCATGGTAACATCTTGCATGATTACAGAGCAGTGTAACAGCTAGGAAATGGTCATGGATGCAATCCACCAACCTTAGTTAGATTCTACCACTTTTACACACACCATGTGTTTATTGAGTTCCGTGCAATTTTGTCACATGTGCGGACGTGTGTGACCACTGCTGCAATGGACAGACAGAAAGTTTCCAGCACAAGGGTCCTTGCTTGTCCCCTTTCACAGCACAGCTCACTCCACACTGCTGACCACTGATCTTTTACACATCTTTATGATCTTGTCATTTCAAAATGGTGAATACGTGGACTTACACCGTATGCTTATTTTGAGATTGGCTTTTTCCGTGTAGCAGGATTCCCTTGAGAGCCATCCAGGTTGCCATGTGTATCAACAGCCAGTAGTGTTCCGTGGTATGGATGGACCCCCGTTTGTTTAACTATCCACCCTTTGAAGGACATCTAGGTAGTTTCCAGCTGTTGCTTATTACAAATGAAACTGCTATGAATATTTGTGTACAGATTTTTTTTTTTTATTATTTCATTTATTTATTTATTTTTGGCTGCATTGGATCTTTGTTGTGGCGTGCAGGCTTCTCACTGCGGTGGCTTCTCTTGTTGCAGAGCATGGGCTGTAGGCACTCGGGCTTCAGTAGTTGTGGCTCACGGGCTGTAGAGCGCAGGCTCAGTAGTTGCGGTGCACGGGCTTAGTTGCTCTGCGGCATGTGGGATCTTCCCGGACCAGGGATCAAACCCGTGTCACCTGCATTGGCAGGCAGATTCATAACCACTGCACCACCAGGGAAGCCCTGTGTACAGCCTTTTGTGTGAATATAAGTTTTCATTTCTCGGTGGTAAATGCCTGTTAGTGCAATTCCTGGGCATAGAGGAAGTCCAGCTTCAGATTTTTAAGGAACTTCCAGATTGCTTTCAAGAGTCGCTGCACTATTTTACATTCCCACCAGCAATGTATAGTGATCCTGTTTTTTTCACATCCTACCAGCATTTGATGCTGTCATTGATTTTATTTTATGTTTTCTTAACACGTCTGTAGTGACATCGCATTGTGGCTTTAATTTGTGTTTCCCTAATGGGTAGCAACATTGCACATCTTTTTGCGTGCTTGTTTACTCTCTGAATATCCTCTTCAGTGAATTGGCTATTCATGTCTTTTGCCCATTTTCTAATTGGATTGTTTGTTTTTTTACAATTGCACTTTGAGAATTTTAAAATATTCTAGGTACGGACATTTGTCGGACAAGTGTTTGCAAATATTTCCTCTCGGTCCGCTGCTGGTCTTCATCCTATTCACAAGATCTTTCAAAGAGCAAAAGTTTAAAATTTTGATGATGCACAATTCTTCAATTTCTCTTCGATAGATGGTGTTTGATGTTGGGTCAAAGAACTCTTTGCCGAGCCATAGGTCCAGAATATTTTCTTCTACGTTTTTCCTTAAAGTTTTATAGTTCTACATCTTACATGTAAGTCTGCAATCAACTCTGAGTTAATTTTTGTATAAGGTGTGAGGTTTAGATTGGGGTTCACTTGCTTTTGTCCATACTGTTCAATTGTTTCAAGCCATTTTGCACCTTTGTCAAAAATCACTTGGCCTATTTATGCAGGAGTATCTGGATTCCCTGTTCTGTTCCACTAATCGATGTGTCTCTGCCTCTGCTTCAGTATAAAGCAAGGCTGAACACGGGTAATGTGTTCTTCCCACTCTTCTTTTTTAAAAAATTGTTTGGTCTTTTCTAGGTTCTATCCCTTTCCATATAAATTTTATTTGTTTTTTTTTTTTGTTGTTGTTGTTGTTGTACGCGGGCCTCTCACTGCTGTTGCCTCTCCCGTTGCGGAGCACAGGCTCCGGACGCACAGGCTCAGCGGCCATGGCTCACGGGCCCAGCCGCTCCGCGGCATGTGGGATCTTCCCGGACCGGGGCACGGA
>NC_041232.1:87242132-87249688 GCF_002837175.3 Physeter macrocephalus | reverse complement strand
ACCCGCGTCCCCTGCATCGGCAGGCGGACTCTCAACCACTGCGCCACCAGGGAAGCCCCATATAAATTTTAGAATATACTTGTTTATGTCTTATCTATGTCTAAGAATACCTTGCAGGGATTTTTAAAGGGATGACATTAAATATATAGATCAATCTTAGGGCAGTTGACATCTTTGCTGTGTTAACTATTTTAGCCCATGGACACAAAGCATCTGTCTTTTTACGTAGGTCTCTGGTTTACTTCATCAACATTTTGTAAATATTAAGATATCGATACTGTACGTGTTGTGTTAGATTTAAGCCTAAGTATTTCATTTTCTTTGGAGCAATTGTATTTGAATTGCAGTGTCTGTGTGCTCACTTTTAGTTTACAAACATACAGTTGACTTTTGGGTGCTCACCTTGTTTCTATGTGCTGTGAGCTTGCTGAACTCACATGCTGGTTCTCAGAATTTTCTTGCAGTGTCTCTGAGACTTTTCTCTGTGTAAACAATCATGTCCCTGCAAATGAAGACAGGTTTAATTCTTTCTTTCCCATTTGTATGTCTTTTTCCTTTTTCTTGTGTTATTGCATTGGCCAGGACTTATCATACAATGTTGACTAGGCGTGGTGACACAGGACATCCGTGTCTTGTTCCCAGGAGAAGAATTTAGTCTGTCACTGTCAGTGTGATGTTAGCAGTAGGTGTTTTTCTAGGTGCTCTTTATCAACTTGGGGAAGTTCCCCTCTATTCCCTAGGAGGGTAAGTGTGTCTAACGTAAATGTTAGATTTTGTTAAATTCTTTTTCTGCATCAACTGATATAAGCTTTTTATTATTTTTCCTTTAGATTGGTGGTATGGTGGATTACTTTGATGGATTTTTAAATTTCAAACAAGCCAGGAATATCTGCAATAATATCCATTTGATCATGGTGTATAATTCTTTAAAGCATTATTGGAATCCATTTGCTAATATTATGATGAGGATTTTTATGTCCATATTCGTGAGATATATTGGTATATAGTCGGTGTCCTAGGGCTGGAACCAGGACCAGGGAGGCTGCAGAGCAGGTGAGGACAGTGGGACCAAGCAGGAGAGGAGAGGGGCGTTCACACCAGTGCATCACCTCCATTTGCAAAACTCCAGGACACAGCAAATCATGCAGAAAGAAGATGAAACAAAAACCCTTCTGACAGCAGCCAGGGAGGACTAGCATTGGGGGAAGCAGGTTAATTCTCGTGGTCTTTTATCAGGTTAGTTACCATGTTTACCAGCCTAGAGGAGATGGGGAAGCAGTGAACTAGCACAGCAGTGAGTGTTAGTGTTAGAGAACGAGTTATTACCAATAGCCTCCCTAACCCCCGTTCCACCACACTACTCCCACCGCCCCCCACCTCCCGCCAAAAAAAAGAAAATGAAAGCTGGCAGACAAAAACTGTAAATTGCAAAGGCTAGGCTTACTGACGTTATCACTTTGTAACAGCACAATTAAATTAGGTTCAGGAGCATCTATTTCGGAAGGCAGAAAAGCACACACCTCATTTTAGAAATTCTTCCACAAAGCACCTTTGGGAAAGTAAACCCTTAAAGGAATAAGTTTAAGCTATCCGGAAAATCCATTTATATCCAGAAACTAATTCTGCTGCAAATAAACGAGTCCTCCTGAACACACATGCATGAGTACATGTGCAGCCCTGTGTGCACGTGTGCACGACGGCTCAGGGCCCTGAGCCATGGAGTACAGCCTGCGGGTCGGGCTTAACGAGGGGCTGGGAGGGTTACTGATGCAGTGCACACATGCCCGGACCTCTGGGCGTCCATTCAGGGATCGCATCATGCGGCCAGTCTCCCCTGGTCCCCGCTCCTTGAGGAAGCAGGCTTCTTCTGAGATTTGGATGAGGACAAAGAGTTCCCAACAAAGGGCGGAACAGCTCTTTCCTGAGCCAACCCCAGGGCGTGGAAGCAGCAGAAACAGCGACGATGCTTCCCGAGGAGCAGAGGGGAAGCCACGTGGCCTCTGGGCCAGCAAGAGCCTGAGGGTGAGACAATTCTAGCTGCTCGAGAAAGAGATGGGAAAGCAATTCATCGTGTTAAATCCAGATGCGAGCTTGTCGGGGTGCAGCCTCTCTTTGGGCCTTGGATGTGTTTCCTCCCACCTCTAAGTGAGTACAGATGCTGGCTTAGAAGGAAAATTACGTGATTTTGCTCAAAATGCATTTATTATGAGGGCAAAACCAGGGAAGTCGTTACTTATCATCATTATAAAACCAATTGGAAAGGAGAAGTGGAGCCTGGGTCCCGGACAGCGACCATCCTTCTTTCAAGTTTCTGTTTCTTTCCAAGTCGGGGTCCTGGACCAAGAGGCGTCAACTGATTGGCTGGAGGGACTGAGGGTGGAGGTGGACAGCCAAGGAGCTGTCCAGACATCCGGGGACCACGAGCACACCTCCATCTTTGTTTCAGCACCACTTGTGTCATATTCTGGGTCTCAGCCGATGACACGCAGGTTGCCGTGGGCTCTCACTAAATTGGAGTCAAGCTGCCCTGGACAGCTAGCCATGCATGCCCCTAGGACCTGGGACAGGTCACCTTGTACCAGACGCCTGGCCACCTCGCCTCGGAGGCTCTCTTGGTGCCGTGTCCAGTGTGTCGCATCACTGAGTTAATTACTCTCCCTGGGGTGCTCTAAAATCAGATGAAAGGCCCTTCAGATGCCAGTCGTTACCGTTATTATTTAGAAAGTGAGCCTTTCTGCCGAGAAGTTGCCCCAAGCTCGCTCCACTCTGACTAGGACGCTAATCACAGCGATTCTGAAGAAGAGGGGCGTGTGATCGCTCCCTGTCCCCACAGGCCCTCACACAGTCGCAGAGACCAGGAGCCAGTGTGCCACGTGGGGGCCCTGGCTCGCTCCATCCCAGGTCAGCAGGATGTGGCTCCGCCGTCTTTGCGTCCACCTCCTCATCTGTCTCGTTGCTGCCAGAGAGGTCGGAGGTCAAATATGAGCCGTGGGGCTGTGGGTGGGTGGATGGGCCAGGGTCGCCACGGGGCCAGGCCTTTGTGGCAGCCGCTCTGTGCACAAACTGCTCTGAATACACCAGCGTGACACCTACTGGGTTTTTGTTTTCTCCTTGCAGCTGGAACGCACTGCACAATTTTTCCTTTCTCTCTCCCTTTGGTGCAGGGGGAGCGGAGGATGGTGATGTTTCCAGGCTCCTTTTCTGACCTTGCCAGGCTCACAGCACAGCTGGGAGGGGTGCCCTCCTCCGTGTCCCCTCACCTGCTCAGAGCCCTGGCCGCTGTGGTGCTGGCGGTCGGGAGGGTCCCCCGTCTCTGCCACCTCCCCGTTTGCCAGGGCGGCCTCTGAAGACCGATGCTGGCGGGCCGGTGCCAGTGTAAATGAGCCCCATTCATTTCCTGCCACTGGCATATGGCATGTCATTGTCCTCGGTCACCGAGGCAGAAGTGATGCAATTTGTTGGCATGTCTTGCCCCAGCACAGCCTATCCACCCCCACTGAGCCCCCAAGAAAACAACAGAAGCCGTGAAAGGGCGGCCAAAACCTTCACAGCTTCTTGATGCGTGCACACGCGGCTGGGAAGGAGAAGCTGTGCCATCCGACCGCTGCGGCTGCAGAGGAGCGGGGGCCGGGGTGGGGAGGGGAGCAGGGTCCCGGAGCTTCTCCCTCGCTGGCTGCATCTCTGTGTCTCCGTGTGTCCGTCTGTCCGTCTCTCTAACTACAAAGAACGTCTGGGTCATTGGCATCTAAGGGGACCATTCTCAGAGGTCATCGGATGGCATTCACATGCAGCTCTTCTATTTCTGTTTCCCGTCCCTTTCCCCCAAACTGGAAAACAAACAAATGATGGGAATTTAAACGCACCCTCAATGATAGGAAGCAAGATCCACCTGAAGTGACTCGTATCCAGAAAGGATGGAGGCTTATAAGAGGGTCCAGCGACTGTCTCACTAGACAAGGCGTGTGATTGCATTGTGCTGGGCAAACACATCTCGGAAGAGCCGAGCTAGAGTGCCCCCTCCCAGGGTTTAGGTCTACATCCCTTTGGAGGGCGGGTTTTACAGAACAAACCATTGTGAGTGTCTGAAGCCAATTTGAAAACAGGGAGAATTATTTTGCTCTGTATGGTTTGAATTTTCACAACAGAGACAATAACACGCTAAAATTCAGGGCACATGTGATCTGTCGCACAATGGATTCGAGCAGGACCTAACGATTCATGTGCTGTGATGCCGTGGATTATCCTGTGTACGTTGTTCTGTTACTAAAGCACGTTTATGGAGCCCTAATTCCCGCTGAGCCGCTCCATCACTTCTGCCAATGAAGGCAGGTATCAGTCACGACTAATATTAACGTTGGGAAAGTAGGAGCCATTTTCGTGGGCCAGGTAGGGCTGGGACCACCACTCCGCTGGCTGATCTAGAGGTGGCAGGATCAGTTCCATCAGAGAGGTTTTTCTCATTTTCACCGTCACTGATCTGAGGGAAGGTTGGTTGTGAAGAGTCTGAGATCCCGTCAGCTCTGAGATTCTTTAATTTGATAATTAAAGACTCCTCCTCACTGTTTACTGATGAAGGTCTGGTGGCCACAAGCACCCACACCGTGAGGTGCTGGTCCTCTGTGTCTGGGAGGCACTGGGGTGTCTGAGTGAGGCCCTAAGTGCCCGCGGGACTTACAGGTGCCTGGAAGCCCCCTGACAGGTGCACTGGGCATTGAACCGAATCTCACGGTTCAAGATGCGACACTGGGACTGAGGCCCAAAGCTACGTCGGGCTTATTTGAGAAGCGAGTTGTCGACTGCAGACCCCTGCCAGTTGCCTTTCACTGCGAGTCTGTGCAGGTCTGGGGACATTTCTCTCCACCTTTATTAATATCACAGTGAAGAGAGCTGCACGCAGAGAGGTACTTAACAGAGACATTTTGATTAATTTGTAGAGATATATTAACCTCCAGAGAGTAGAGGACGAGGTAAAGAAATAATTTTTAGTTTATGAGAGTGAATGCAGGAATAGAACAGTGCAATTACATTCCAGGAAAAGTAAAACGCTTTCCAGACTGGAGGACAAATAAAAATTTCCCTTCATTCTGTGAAAGTTGTACCATTTCAATTTTATATTCTCACATTCTTATTTTAAAAAGAGGGAAGCAAACTGAAAAGGAAGATAAGAGAAGATGAACTACACACACCGCTTTTAAGTTGTAGAACGTAGTTATAGATTCATAGATACATACAAATAGATAGATTGGCAGATGCATACATAGATAGATGGATAGAGAGAAGGATAGATAGTTGGATGGATAGATAGATGGATGGATGGATAGCTAGATATCTCTTACAGATTGGAGGAAGAAAAGAAGCAAAATAAATATTTGTTGAGTACACACTATGTGTTCTGAGTGCTAGGAATACAGTGATGAACAACACAGAAACAACGCCTGCCCTTGAGGAGCTTAAATTCCTGGAAGGAGCCCCCAGGCCTTGCAGGGTCAGGGGACACCACTTGGGAGCAGTGACAGGGTGCACCTCCACAGCCCAGCAGAGAGTCCCCTGTGGTCCCATGGATGGTGTCCAGCCAGTGGTGTCAGTGGAGGCCACAAAGGGAGAGGACGCCCCCCTCTGCCAGCGTCATGAGGACCCTATCCCGTATCAGGCGGGCTGGGGGCCGGGCTTGACCTGCACGTGGCTGGATGTGGTCCCTTCACATGAAGGCTGAGTCGGGCCGGGAGGCAGCTGGAAACACAGGCTCAGTAAGGGTCCAGTATTTGCAAATACTGCAAATTTGTCGGGGTTCAATCAAAAGTCACCCAGCACACCCAGGGCCTGTAATGAACAGCCCTGCTAGTCTGACAGAGAGGTTAGGTTATCTCCTGCAGGTGAACAGTCAGGCAGACCTCGGGGCATCCTCACCACGAAACACTACGTGGTGGTAAAGAGGGACAAACACAGTGGCAGCCCGGGCGGATCCCAGGGAACATGATGCGTGGAAGAGGCACCTCCCAAAGGTCACATGCATGGAAGTGATCCCATCTACACACCGTCCTTGGGATGATGGGGGTACCGAGACGGAGACGGACCAGTGGTGGCTGGGTCAGGTCAGGGGGTGGGCCGGGGAGCCCTGAGGGGGATGGATGCTCTGTGTCTGGACCATGTCTGCATGCTGTTTGCAAATTTGGTCTGTGGTTTTGTAAGGAGTCACCACAGGGGAAGCTGTGTAAGGTATATTCAGAATCTCTCTGTGCTGTTATTACAGCTGCATGTAAGTCTACAGGGGTCTCAGCCTAAGCAGGTTCGGGGACCCTGCAGGATGTCGGATACAGTCGGGCCCAGAACAGACACTTCCCTGCTCTCGTAGAGTTTGCTGTCTGGTGGGGATGCAGGTACCACATACCAGGCACATGAATGTGGAACCACGAATTGTGATCCAAGCTCTACAAACCAGCGTTTATAAGGAAGAATAGTACTTCAGATGGATGCTCTCGGAGACTTGGAGGATGGGAAGGACCAGCAGGGGGCCCACGGGCTCAGGAAGTGGTGTTGGCGCCTCAAGTAGAAAGACCCGAAGGGTCTTTTTTTTTAAAAAGTACACATCGAGTTCTATTTTTCCAGGCAGTGTACTAGGTGCTAGAGATAGCAAGCTGCCTGAGAGTAGATGAGGCATGGGATCTGGGGCAGGAGGTTCAGAGTTAGAACTTGACGACCAGGTGTCTGGTTTGAGAGTCCGGGTCCTGACACACTGGAGGATGAGAGAGCTGGGTTTGCATCTTGACCCTTCTACTGACTAATGATTTGACCTTCGGCTATCTTGTTGATATTCTCTGACTCATTTCTTCAACTGTAAACTAGGGAAGTAATAGTCGTTCTCTAATCGGTTGTGAAGGACACACCAGACCATGCCTCTAAGGTACTTACAGCACAGAGAATAGATTTGAATATAGTGAGTCTTCAATAAATAACAGCAAGTATTACTATCACTTCTCCCACTCACTTGTTCTTCAACTTTCCTGGGCCTCATTTCCCAGATTCCTTTACTTTCTCCTCAAATTTCTGTCTCTGTTGCCTTCAGTCCCCTTCAAACTGCACCATGATTGCATCACTCAGACCACTCCTGCCACAGTGCAGCTTTGACAAGACTCAACCCCGGATCAACTCGACAGTCTACCTGCTCCACGCCTACGCAGGAGCTTCCGGGAGCATCGCGTAAACTACACTGAGGGTGGGTTCACAGCTGCCCAGTTCAGTGGGGCCCTGGAAGTGACCCGGAATCTTCCCATGTTTCTCCAGTCACTTCCCTCCCAGCCTTCACTCTTCACCCCACTCCTCACACCTGAGCCTGCCTGGTCCATCGTCACCTGTGCAGACACGACCTGTCATTTCACACAGGGGACAGAAAGGACCCAACTTCCAGAGGCACAAACCCGCGGCATTGAGGGGCTCCGTCTGCCCCAGTGCTCCCCTCCATCCTCCCCTGCATCCCCCCTGCAACCCCCCTTCACCCTCCCCTCCACCCACCCCTGCATCCTCCCCTCCACCCACCCCTCCACCCTCCATCCTCCCCT
>NC_041232.1:87210953-87241960 GCF_002837175.3 Physeter macrocephalus | reverse complement strand
CCCCTCCTCCACCCTCCCCTCCATCCCCCCCTGCATTCCCCCTTCCACCCTCCCCTCCATCTTCCCCTGCATCCTCCCCTGCATCCTCTGGGAGAGGAGCTCCTGCCTGAGCCCGACCCAGTCCCTCCATCTCTGCAGGGAGCTCATCCCCTCTCTCTGCCTTTATCTTTATTTTTTCCTTTCTGCTGGATTTTCCCCCAGCCCCCCACTAACAATTAAACATGAACACATCTTTTCTACCTGAAAAATAAATAAATTCAAGATGGAATACTAGGGACCTGATTTTCCCTCTGGCTGAAACAACTAAAAAAATTGACAAAATATGTGGAAAAAAATGGCACTGAAGACAATGGATGTCATGCAACCAAGGCAGTGATTCTTTAAAGACGGGAGATGAAAGAGGTTGGCGCTGGGATACCCCAGTCTATTGCCCGGAGGACGTCTCGGAGCCACTGCCCGGGGAGGGGACACCCAGGCACGGCCCTGTGGTCACCCTGGATGGGAGAGGCAGCGCTGGGCGTCTAGCCAGACAGGAGCTGGAGCTGCAGGCGGAGCCGAGGTCTCCCTCGAGGAGCTCTCCGAGCGCGGAGGACCGCGAGCAGTCAGCTCAGCGGTCGTCAGCATCAGCGTGTGCGCCTGGAGATCCCTGGGGCTGGACACAGAGCCACCTGAGCGGGTTCGAGGAGTGACGTCACACCTCCCACGGGGCTGGCAGAGCTCCCGATGGGGGCCTCAGTTCGGCCTCTGAGAAGGGTCTTCCTCGGATGCAGGGAAGCATTACCTGTAGACTCATCACAGCGCCAGGACCGCCTAACAAATCCAGAGGTCATTCTTGATAAAATCCTCATTAACTGGAAGAGAAGCCCTCGACCCGATAAAGGGCATCTGGAAACACCTCAGTGGGTGGGAGACCGAAAGCCTTCCCACGAAGATCGGGTACAACGCAAGGGCATCTGTCTCCGTCGTGCTGGGGTTCTGGCCAGGGCAGGTCGCTTGGAAGGGAGCTAGAAGGCATCTGGACTGGGGAAAAAAGACGTAAACTACCTCCATTTGCAGATGACATCCTCTTGCACATGGAAAAACCTAAGGAATCCACAAAGACTATAAAGGCTAGTAAACAGTTCAGCAAGGTTGCCAGATACAAGATCAATGTACAAAAATTATCTGTATTTCTGTACATTAACATGAGAATCCAAAAATGAAGTGAAAACAAGTCCATTTTCCCTGGCAGCAGGGTGTGCGCTGGGGTTAGAGTGTGAGCCCAGGGGCTCCTGCACACAGGGGGAAGTCAGGGAGGGAGGGGCCGGCAGCAGGGGTGGGGGTACGGGGGGTTTGCGGATGTGAGGAGACAAGGGCCCAGGGCCCCCACGGCCCAGCACCTAGCATATCTGGTGAGGGGCCATGGAGAAATAAAGCAACGTTTTCCCAGAAAAATACACAGGAAGTGAGAGCTGCTGAGTTATCATGTCAAAACAGTTGCCTCACTTGGTTTTTTAAAGTTTAAGAAAATATTTGAATGATCTTTATCATAGTGAAAAAAAAACCAAGTGAAAATCTCAGCCAGAGTCCAGAGTTCATGTGTCCTTTCGTTGTCTAGATTCTGCTTATCCTTTCTGCTGTTTCACGTTGAAATTTCCACTTACTAATTATCCTTAACGTAAGTTATTTCCAGTACAATTAGTCTCTATTCATCATAGAAAAAAGTTTTGAAAAACAAAGAAAAAGGAAGAAAAATGACTGGGAATATGCCCTATATGCCCTTCAGATACATATTCATGTGTTGAAAAATTACACACTAAACTTGTCAGCGAGAGGAGCAGGGCTTTTGCTTTTAGTTGAGGGAGATGAAAAATAAAAGGAAAATGAAAAATAAGATATCCAAAGAAATAAATAGAAAATGCATATTCAACATGCGTGTCAATAAATGTACATCTCTTAATTGCAATCCTGTTGCTAAGGGGTTTCGCTTTCTCCTGTCAGTTTGACGCTTGTCAATGTTCACTCACATAAGAAATACGCCACGGTCCCAACAATATATTAGAAAATGAAGTCGTCATTGCAATAAAATTCTAAGGGACCGACTGCAAAAGTCCGTTTCTCCAGGGCGGAGAGTAAGCAGCGTCGCGGTCACGCGGGAACGTTCTGGATGATCGTCTTGGTCTGTCCCGCCTGTTTCCGCCTCTTGCCGCTTCTGACGCAGGTGCCTCCTCGCGGGGCCCGATGGCGCCCTCAGCCGGCCCTGCCCGCCCTCGGCCCCCGGCCCCCCGCCCCCCGGCTGCGGCCGGCCCCGCGGAGCCTGGAGCACGTGGGCCGGAAAGGAGGAGATTCTGCGGAAAGGCTCCCTCTAATTTTTCCTTGTGAACATTAGCGACCCGGACTTCTGCCTATCACAAAATAGAACTGGTTCCGTAATTTTCAGAGAATTTCTGCATGTTGTTACAAGATTTGGAAATCCATTTGTTGTTACAAAAGAGCATTCAGACCCTAGTACAGCACGACCTCACCCTGAGGGTCGAAGTAGGTGGACGTTCTCTGGAGAATGGAAAGCCCGTCTGGCCCCTTAACCTGCGTGGACCCGGTAGGGGTAGCTCAGTGTTGCCGTGTGAATCATGAATTCTCACAGGCTGACCTGAAAGAAAACCTAAAGCGCTCACCTGGACGGAGGCCCGTCCAGCTGGTAGAAAGGAGCTGGGCTTCACTGCGATGAGCCTGGAGCCGGGCTGCGGTGACGGGGGACGCCAGCCCACAGTTTGGAGGCCCCGCGGCCCCGGGATGCTCTGTGCACGGGAGCTGGGTTGCAGGGAACACGGAGAGGAGAAATGGAAATAGGACAGGGGCTGCCAGAGGCTGACCGTTGCTTGTTTTCTCGACTCCCGGCCCCGGCATGGAGGGAAGGGCCGCCCTGTAGGATGGGGGCCGTGAGTGTCCGTGAGGCCCGGAGCCCATCCACGGCAGGCCGGTCCTGCCACTCCAGGGCCTCCTAATCGATGCTGATTTGGGGCCAAATGCACTGCGGGGGCTCCACGTCCAGGGGAAGAGGGTTGCAGTGAAAGCATCGACTCAAATGCAGTCCATTCATTTTCCCCGTATAGACAGAGTGTGAGATGAGCCAATTTAGGTGAAAATAACTTAAACAGATTCTCATAGGAGCTGACATTCAAGATTGATTTCTTTTTCCCGGTGAAAATGATTACCTTCCTCTGGATTTCTTCCAAGTCCTGTGCGTCTCTCTGGATGGACAGAAGTGCAACGCCGTGGACAGGGGTCTCCTGCACGCCAGCCCCGCGGCAGGAGTCCCGGACTTACCTTGTGTGGTGACGGCCCCTGTGGCCACCGCCAGCACAGCCTCCTGCACGGCTGGCTGACTCAGCCTGTGTGTCCCCAGAGGCTGGGCTCACAGCGAGCCCTGCTGCCTTTGTCTACAAGGGAGAGCACGTTACGTTCCCCAAACCGCTTTTCCGTTAATGAAAAGCTGTCCAGTCCACACGTCCATGCTGAGGACACGTGGCAGTCTCTCTCCGTGACACTGTGACGGTTGAGTTTGTGTGTCCGCTGGGCCAGCGGTAGGCCCCGGTCACTCAACCCGACACTCATCTGGGTGCAGCCGCGGAGGTAGCGGCGGACTGCAGACGAGGTTAGCACCACTGTCAGGTGACGGCAGGTCCGGGGGTGACCCGTGATGTGCGGACAGGCTTCCTGCAGTCAGGGGAAGGCCTTTGGAGCGCGGGCTGAGCTTGCCCAGAGAGGAGGGGCTTCTGCCCCAAGACGTCACCATCAGGTCCAGCCGTGGTCCCAGGCTGCCAGCCTGCTCTCTGGATGTTGGACTTGCCAGCCTCATAGGCACGTGAGCCAGTTCCTTGAAACAAAGCTCTTTATATCCATTTCTCTATCATCTCTCTATCTATCTATCATCTCTATCCATCTATCCGTCCATCGTGGTTCTGTCTCTCCAGAGCCCTGACTGATACACACACTGTGTAAGTGACCTCTTTGCCCGCACAGTGGTCCCAGCAGTGGCGTGGAGAAGCCGATCCAAATGGTGCGTGAGCGACGGAGATTCCTTGAGCGATGAGCCCTTCTCTCCAGGATTGCGGGCAGCACATGCTGTGGTGCGTGAATCAACAAGGAAGCACCAACAGTCTGGAGAACAAGCGGAAACAGAGCAGCCACGAGAGGATCAAAGCCTCTCTGCTGACCTGCGCCATCCAGGCTTGATCCTCACCCTGACTGAAGGTGCTTTCCTGCTCAATATGTCTTTTCTGTTGGGCGAGGCCTGTGAAGTGGTGAAGAGATCTCTCCTTGGCCGCTTACGTCACCGGCTTTGCAGGGCAGGCAGCTGCCGGCCATCTACTCCATCAGCAGTGTGACAGGTGACACTTCTTCCGAAACCAGAGGATGTTTTCTTTGGACCATAGATGCGGTGGGCAGTGTAGGTACCTGGCCCAATCACAGCAGTCTGAACAGGGGCACTGCTGCTCTTGGGGCAGCAGTGCCCCTGCCGGGCTGGGCGGGTCACACACCGGGGGGGGCGGCTATTGGGAACAAGCCGCTACTGTCAGGCGTCCGGACACCTCACGGCTTTCTGTGAGATCTTTCGAGTCTGTTCCATTGAGGGTTTCACCCGCTGTGTCCAGGAAAGCGGGATGAGAAAGAGGAAAAGGGAGGGAGAGACACGGGTCCACTCCGCCCATCGGCTGGGGCAGTCGGTCCCTCTGGGTCACCGAGCTGGACGTCAGCTTAGAGACAGAACACTGGCCACACTGAGGACGGGGGCTGATATAATGCCGTCAAGGATAATTTTGCTAAATTCTCATCTCTGCGTGGGAAGATGCTTGTGAGCGTCTGCTGCCGTGGGAATCGGGGCCCTTCTCTCCTGGAAGCAAAGGGACCCAATCCCCGCCCTCTGAAGGGCTGCACGTCTCCTGTTCGGTGACGTGAAAATACGTCCTTCAAGAATCATCACAGGCGTGAAACAGAAAGCACCTGGCAGAAGCAACTAGAAGGTTTCTCCCAGTGTCCTCCTGCTGTTCTAGAATAGAACTCAGAGGATGTGACGTCTGTGCTGTCACAGTGAACGGGAGAGGATCTGATCCCCACTTGTTTGGTGACTCAGGTGTCCGCTACCTGGCGAGCCTTCTGGAGCCTTCCTTTCCACACATGCAGCAGCTGTCCGGGGCCTGGAAACCTGACTGACTCAGGGCCCAGGGGCACCGTTTCGGTCCATAGAAGGATGCAACCCTCCACGCTCAATACGACACAATAAAAACCCTTTGATTTCTTCTCTGAAACTGTCCCTTTGCCTTTTTGTTTAAAGAGAGAAAATGGAAGTAATTAGTCCCTATTATGTCCAGTTGCATTCTCAACAGCAGGAGCTCACCTGAACTCATATTCGTTTTCAATCTGATGGGAACAGCGCAAAACAGGGCCCCATTTAAATACTAATAATTTAGAAAGGAACAGTTTATACCAAGACAATTATACATTTTAATTACATCTCATAGATAAGGTGGAATAGCTTATATAAGATACATTTTATTTATTCAAAAGAATTCACAGGGATGACATTTCTGGAGAATAACCACAACCTGCTCTCAAATTGTATTTTCTCGACTTTTCACTACATTGTACACTTAAAACACTGTTAATGGAACAAAGAAAAGAATAGAACTTCTACTTTCTTTTGTCGGAGAGAGTTTCTCAATAAGAAAAGACCAGATCTGTAAGCACAGACGCTGCTCTATCCTCAGTACCCAAGACCAGAAATTTTGCAGGAAAAGTTCTAATATTCAAGTGTGCGTTTTAATATTTATTATTTTTGAACAGAAATTAAAGGTAATTTGAATATATTTGCCTGAGGTTGTTCCTGAGTTTGTGCATTAGTCTAGACTGAAGTTTACCTTGAGTTAAATTTGTGTCTTTTATGTCACCTTAATAATTTCTAAAGCCTAAATATTAGGCTAGTAAGAAATTTTCAGTTTCCAAGCATAATTATTGCCCTTTAGCTAAAGTATATAAAAAGTGGTATTTACTTAAATGAGGAAAGGAAAGTATGAAGTTTTATCATGAAAATTGCTTTTACATTTTACCTTTTAATAAAAAAGCAACGGAGCAGAAAAATCTCGAATCTTCCTCTCATCCATAAACCTCTCTTTACATATTTTTCTATGACTGCCCATGTCAGTGCTTTCCACATAGAAGTCTCAATAATATTTCTGAGTAAACTTTAGTTTTAGAATAATTTTAGATTTATGGAAAAAAAGTGTATGTGAAGGTAGTTCATAGAGTTCCCGTATATGGCACACGAGTTTCCCCTATTGGTAGTGTTATACGTTAGTATAACAAATAATGAGGCAATATCGGTACATGGTTATTAACTAAAGTCCATGCTCTAATCACATTTTCTCAGTTTTTACCTAGTGTCCCTTTTCAGTTCCAGGATCCCATCCAGGACATCACAATATATTTAGTTACCATGTTTCCTTAGGCTCCTTGAGGCGGTGACGTTTTCTCAGAATGTCCTTATCTTTGGTGACCTTGACAGTTTTGAGAACAGTGGTCAAGCCTTTTGTAGTATATCTCTCAATCTGAGTTTGTCTGATGTTTTTCCTCATGATTAGACTGGGGTTGTGGGTTTTAGGAGGAAGACCAGCAAAGCAAAGTTCCCTTCTCATCAGATCCTATTTACACGACCTATCACCGCCAATGTGGACCTTGATTCGCACCTGAGTGCTTTTTTTGGTTCTGTTATGAACGGTGTTTTAGTGTTCTGACTTCCAGGTGCTTTTTGCTTGTTTATGTGACAGACTCGACTTTTCCATATTAATCTGGCAGCTTTCTACCTTGCTATTCTTGTTTATTTGTTCTAAGAGTTTTGCTTTGTTTTTGCTTCTTTGGGATTTTCTACATAGACATGCATGCCATCTGCAAAGACAACTTTGTTTCTTCTTTCCCAATACATGCCTTTTATTTCTTTGTCTTGTCTTATGGCACTGACCAGGACTTCCATTGTGATGTTGAACAGCTGTGGTGAGAGAGGACATCCTTACCTTCTTCCCAGTCTTAGGGGGAAATCATTATGAATTGTCTTAACTGTGGGTTTTTTGTTCCTGTTCCTTACTAAGTTGAGGAAATTCCCCTCTTGTCCTAGTTTTCTAAGAGTTTTTATCGTGAATGTGTGTTGGATTTTGTCAGATGTTTTTTCTCCTTTAATTGGTACGATCATATGAGCTAATCTTGCATCCTACCATGAAACATTATTTGTTATCAGACCCTGCAATGGTGACAGCTTTGAATTCACTTGCCAGTCTATAGCCAAGTAGACTTTTTAAAAAGTCTTGGCACCAAATATAGTTTAATTTGGATGCCAGTTCTATTTAGGCTGGATCTATTCTAAAGCTATATTTCTGTTACCAGCTGGAGTTTTGCCAGCTGGCACTTTCCAAAGTACACCTCAATGAAAATTTTGCCTCAGTGACATTCTCTATGTGCATATACCAGTGAACAGCAGATGATTAAATTATAGCCAATAATTTACCTTGCTGGCAACACATGTCTGGTGATACATAGCTTTATATCTATGGTGCTACACCAGTTATGTAACTTAACATCTATGATGTTACATTTCTTTGAAAAATTGTCATCCATCTACATTATGTGTGATAATTCACCATGATTTTTGATTAATTAAATGAATTTCATTTCCCACAAATAGCAAAAAAAATATATAGCAACTTCATCAGTACGTTAAGTATCTTCTTACCTTTCCTACTACTTTCCCTGCTTTCTTTTGTCCCCTGCAAACAACATCTGTTCACTGCATTTTTGGTGTTTCTTACAAATGGAAGTGAATAATTCAGCTTGACAGTACAGTAGTCAAATGACACCTTTAGGCACTATTTACATCCAGTAAATAATTCCTTTGGCAAGGTAGATGGTGGAGACAAAACAGCAACTCCATGGGTCCAAAAATGACTTATAGGTTTCCTATCAGACTAGATCCTAAGGCTAAATTTGACACATGGAAGGAAAGAGCCTGATTAGTTCTATAGACCTTACTTCAGTTCTCAGGAATTTGACCAGTGATCTGATTGTTTCGTGAAATATAGACTTATTCGTGACAGCCACGTGCTTGTCTGTTCTTTTTAATTCCTGGGAACATTGTAAAAGAAAATATATTAAAATAGTTCCTAACAGAGAAATCTTTAAAAAATATTACTGGAGTTGTAAACACGCAGAGTCCTGTAAGGAACTTACAGCAGCACTGGTGTCAGGACACATCAAACAATAATTCAGCTCTCCATCCTTCTCCAATCGTTTTCTCACGTCGCTTTTTGTTACAGAGTGGAAGACTCATAGAGGCAATAAATGCTGTTGACTGATTTCTGGCTCATTCTGTACTTTCACTTGAAAGTAGAATTTTGAGTAAATCTCTACAAATACCTATGCAGTTTCTAAGTGTACATTTACAGTTTTAATATACCATTGAAAGGACGTACTGATGATAAATACCTGTGAATACTTTCTAATTTTAAATGAAATGAACTCCAATCTTTCTGGCATAATTCAAATCTCCTGAAAGAATAAAACCAGCTTCCAAAGGTGCTGAAGGAAACTTTGAGAACAGTGGATCAGAGAATTTAGTCATTCTCACTTGCCCTCTCAAATTTTTGGATTTAATGACAAAGTAAAATTAAAAAATTTTTAAAAAGATTGATGTAGATTCAACAAGATGTCAAGTCTTTTCAATTAAAAACATTACATACACATTGAAAACAGAAAATGTGATCTATTATCACCAAGTTTTTGAAAAACAAACAACATTTAAACATTTTTGTTCTTATAGTTCTTATTTCTCTAACGATCAGTGAAAACTTGGTCAGAGGGTGGCCACAGCATCTCAGGATCAACACAGTTACTTTGTGATTCGTCCTGATAAGTGTGGAGAGAAGGAATCCACAGTGTGCTGAATGACTGGTCTGTGCTGGGAGCTTTGGTGTGTGTGTGTGTGTGTGTGTGTGTGTGTGTGTGTGTGTGTGTGTGGTCTCATGTAATCCTCTTAGTGCTGACAAGTAAAGAAACCGACTCTCCGAGAGGTTTAGTAGCAAGCTCATGTGTGTCTGACTCCAAAGCCTCTGAATTCCACACTCCTGGTGAAGCCTTGGATGGTCTGTGCTCTGCAGTGTGGTCCAAAGGACAACAGGACCTCAGGGGTTGGGGACTGGCTGAATACACCAGCCACACCAAGTAGAGTGAACATCAGAATGGTGTACTAGGTTTCAACAGAAACTACAGTTTCGAAGTTCAAATTGGAAATAAAATTCCAAGAGTTTAGGGAGGAAAGGGTTGGAAAAAATATGTCTATGGATATATTCTGTGATAACTTTTTGTCGGGGAGCAAAGAGGAGAAACAGTCTATGTGCTTTAATGGAGATGGGAAAGTGCTTTAGGACGAGAATCCATGGACCAAGGAATCAACTTATTAACTGGTCTCCCTGCCCCAGTCATTCCCACTCAGACCCACCAAGACACTGACCCAAGGTTTAAGAATCATTCCCAGTCCTTCCCCATCCCCTTCTTTCCTATTCCCAATGGATAAAGGCAGAAAGTCCTTACCTAGAATGCAACGTCCCAGCCCCTCCGTCCAGGAGCCTGTTCCACCTTCTCCCCTGTACCTCTCACGCCGGCACATTTGGGATCTTTGTGGAGTCACAGCACACGTTCTTGATCACCTCTCTCTCTCTCTATGCCTTTATATGTGTGCTCCCTCACATTTCTCCAAGCAACTCTAACCCACCCTTCAAATGGCGTGCAGTCACTCCCTACCCAGGACCGTCCTCGATTTCCCAGGTGCACGGGGGACTTTCTACTGTGCCCCCTGCCCCCACTGTGTGTCCCTCCAGGACTGTAAACTCCCTGAGAGTAATGACACTTACGTACCCCTTCACACAGCTTGACGCTGGTGAAGGGAGTTCCAGAGAAATTGTGTGAGGCCATGAGTGATTGTCCCTCTGGGGTTGGAGCCAAGAGCATGGATGATAGGACTTATTTGGTGGGGGAGGAAGAACTTTTGCTTCCTCTCAAAAGGATGGGAAAGAAGAGCCATTCATTCGAGAGAGAAGTGTTCCGCATGAGCCTCAATGACTTCCTATGATACTGAAAGTCGAAATACGCACTTAGCATCAGTGCCTTGTATAAGGAAAACGGTGTAAGTGTGCGTGACTGCTTAGTGAGAAGCCCCAAATCTCAGTGACATGGGGAACTTGACGGGTGATGCTGGCTTTCCCTGGGAGAGAATACCTGCCCCCTGTGCATTCATGACCTTCAGAGTGAGTGGCAAGCCTGGTCGAGAGGGTCAGCAGTGCTCTAGGTCGGGCTGAGTCTTCCAGAGCCAAGGATGGGAAGTGGGGTGGATCTGACTTGTGCCTAAGGAGTGGGGAAAATGAAGACTTTGAATTCGTATCTAGGGGTTAAATGTGGACAAGAACCATGAAGAAAGAGCCACAGAAAGTCGCCAGGACCCTGCAGTGAGGCAAAATCCGGGTCCAAGGCAAACTAAGGCTGGGTTCAGCAGGAGGCGGGGCTGGGCGTCCCAGTGGTGGCTGGGAGGTAAAGCTTGAAGGGACTCCATGAAGGTCAGGAGTGCAGTTAGACCCCGTGTGTCGGGGGAGGGAGATGCCTTCAGACCAAGCCCTTAGCGTTGGCAGAGCTGGGACTGGGCTCCAGGGCTGCTGCAAAGGCCAGGGGTCCACTGTGTGCCGCCCACCACCCCTGCACCACACTGGTTGCGGGTCTATTGAAGGCTTTCTGATCCTAGCTTCCCCTTGTCTTCATTTCTGTGTGACCTCTTGGGAGAGCAGAAACCATCACAGTGATTTCATCTCCTTGGGTCTAACTCACTGAACCATAATTGCAGACCTGGTTTACTTCGATATGCAGGGGGCCTTCCTTCTTAGCTTCCTGGCATTTACTCGTCCCTTCTTGACTGGAGTGGGAACTCAATGTGTGCAGAAGATCAGGAGAAGCTCTCATCCTGCCGCGTGGAGTTGACTCTAATGCCCAAGGTCAGTAACAAGGTTGGAAATACCATTGAGCCAAACTTTCCACTCCAGTTCAACATTCTCCCCGAAGGACTGGGAATGAAATCAACAGAATTATAGCTGATCCCTGAAAGGGAAAGGCGTAACTCAGAAAATAAAGCCAACTGCTATCAGTTTCCATAACATTTGAAAATCATCTCATAGGAGAAACTCCAGGCTTCCTCGCTTCATGCAAACTAGCGCCGGGATTTCTTCTTTTCGTAGATGCGTTAGCCTCTTCATAAAAAATCAGGGACTGTTAAAGTACAGACTATGGCTTTATCAACCTTTTCCTATCCATAAATGTGTTGCAGTTATTTTCCCTGCAATACCTGCATTTTTCTAAGTTTAGTAAGTACAGATTCACATTTATTGCTCTTAGCTATTGGAGAATTAGAAAATTAGGGCTCAATTTCATAAATATATTTTTTGATGAATACGATTATTTCTTAGGCAAGTGGTCAATGTGAAAATGAGGGGTAATTTTTATTAAACCATATTTTTCTGTTCCCTCCTTCCCTCCATCCATGCTCCTTTCTGTCTCTTCTTCTCCGTATGCGCCTCCCCCTCCCCTTTCTTCTTCCTCTTCCTCCTCGCCCTCCCCATCTCCTCCCCCTCCCCCTCTCCTCCCCCTCCCCTTTCTTCTTTAGAAAATTAGGGCTCAATTTCATAAATATATTTTTTGATGAATACGATTATTTCTTAGGCAAGTGGTCAATGTGAAAATGAGGGGTAATTTTTATTAAACCATATTTTTCTGTTCCCTCCTTCCCTCCATCCATGCTCCTTTCTGTCTCTTCTTCTCCGTATGCGCCTCCCCCTCCCCTTTCTTCTTCCTCTTCCTCCTCGCCCTCCCCCTCTCCTCCTCCTCCTCCCCTTTCTTCTTCCTCCTCCTCCTCGCCCTCCTTCTTCTCCTTCTTTTCTCTCTTGCTTTCTCCCCTTTTTGCTTCAATAACTCATAAAGACTTGTCTTCCTTTGCATTCTGAGGTTTGTCAAGACAGTTTGCATCTCCAGTTACGGGAAAATGTACAGGCAGAGCAGGTGCAGGGGCTGGGCCACCTCAGACCCAGTGGATGCTTCCTCTCACTCTGTCACTTTGGGGAGGAACAGTGGACAACGGAGGCACATGTACCCCGGTGCTAAGTGCTCATTTTTATGCAGAAGCAGAGAGATATCTGTTTATTATCAATGCTGTGCATCACCTCATTTCATGATGTTAAAACAATTACATCTAGAAGGTTCCTTCAGCAGTGCCCACAGCCAAGATACTCAGAGCTCCAAGGACGTCAAGTCACAATGTCCTCCAGAGAGGGACAGACATCGTGGCACACTGACTCAGGAGAAAAAAGAGAAAAACCAAAACTAGGAGGAGACTCAGAGAAGCAGCAGTTCCTAAAAGCTAGACAAGAATGAGGAAGACGTCAGAATTATCAAGACAAGCAGAGAGACCAAGGCAGATGACTGGACACTTCACGAACTTTCTAATTTCTTCTTAATAACTTGATTCTCATCTCCTGGGTGTAAAGTTTCCTCTCTTCCCCATAATACTAACCAGCGATGTGTTTTATATGGCATTTTCACAATTGGTAGTGCAGATCTCCATGAAAGCGACATAAATCAGTGTGGCCAGCGGTCACCCCTGTAGGTTTATGACAGGCTCTGTGACCTGAAATCACGCGGCCCTGCCCTGGGCACACCTACATGGACCGCTTCTCTGTGTGTCACAGGGCCCCAAGGCCATTTTACTTTTCGCGTCTGACGGTTTAACGCCACAGTCCCCCCAAGGACAGCTGAGCGACAGCGTGAGTCAAGTATGTCTAAGCATCGGCTTTCGAGCCTGACACACAGAGTAACAAAAAACTGTAGTACTTCTCCAACTCTGAGATACAGAAATTATAGTCTTACTGTAAAGAAAGTGGAAACACAAAAATCTTTCTGAGTAGCCGGCTTTATTTTTTTCAATGTGAACTTTTTGGGAGAAGAGAAAGCACAGTAAACATTTCAACATTTGTTGAAACATTTAGACGCCAAAAAAATCAAATCAAACACAATGGATATTATAACATATTGTGAGGAGTACATACAGCCATATGTTCATATCCAGAGAACAACGACGTGAACCTAAGTGTGCAAAGAACGGCCCCAGCAGAGACAGCTCAGAGGAGAAGCAGCCGCGCTCAGGGCCTCGTCCTAGCCCTGACAACGGTCCAGTTGCCCCGGGGAGTGTGTGGGCCCTCCCCTGCCCAGCCCCTGTCCAGCTTCCCTGGCCCCTCGTACACAACAGCTCTGGTCAAGGTTCCTGCGGCTCAGCTTTGGAGGGAACTGAGGAACCCCAGGAGCTGAACGGGTAAATTCTTAGTCATCTGTTACTCAGTGTCCTGAACCCAGAGGAGACGGTACTTCTTGAAAACATGATGCTTGTTTTCCATCATAAACCCTGGAAGTCCTCTACTCCATGTCATAGAAATAAGAAGCTTCACTGCCAAAGAGAGGACAAGGAAGAAAGATGTTGAAAAGGGGTAGTTTGTTGTCAAGCCTTCAAAGATTTCCTCTAAGTTGAACTGAGCTGCCAATTCCTTTGCTGTGATGGGTCTCCTACCCCTGCCATCTCCCCCTCTCCTCATATTTAATTTAGCAAAACTCTCCAGCAGAACCATTCTTTGCTTGGCTTTGCAGAAAATCGAGGAAGACACTGTCTGTTGCTAGACGGTGCTCGGCTCACTAATAATAGATGGTCACCTTTCACATCACCGGACCTTATTTTACTTGCATTTTATCTTCTCGAAACAATTCTTTTTAGATTAGCAGTCACTCAAATGAACAATCACAAGCTCAGAGTGCAGTTTATCAAACTTGGAAAAGGCTTCCACATGAACAGACTTGTTTTTGTAGAGCCAGACTCAATTTAGAGAAGCACCTTCCCTGCCCCCGCCCCCCCCCTCCCGTGAACTTGGGTCACCTGGTCCTGGCTCCTGTCGTGACCACCAGGAACGTGCTGGGCAGCCCAGGCTGCTCTTGGGACCCTGCCTGCAAGCTGGGCTGTTGGGATTAAGGATCTTTCTGGTGTTTCTAGGTATAAACTCCTTGAATAACACACAAAAAGCCCCATCTTGTCCTATAACTTCTGTGTGGTTCTCCATCTCAGTAAATCACAGAGTCTTGGTTCCTATGATAATTGCTTCATTGACCTGTGAAAAGTTTTGAAGGAAACTTGGCATTTGTATCTGAAGTGGATGTATCAGATCTAGGCTAACCTTTTAGATTTTCCAGCTGTCTAGTGTTAAAAACCAATCCCTAAAAAAAAGAAAAATTGAGAGTTAACAGTATTATTTCAGAGCTCAGTGTCAAAATAAGGAAACAAAAATGTTTCCAAGTCCTGCCACATGGGGTTTTCATTTGGAAGTGAAGCAGCCAGTATCTGCACTTTTAGAGAAAACCTCTAGCGTTTGTGTTTTGACATTCATTTTTACGCTTTTTCAAACTTTCTTTTTCTTGCTTTGAAAGCCGACCACAGGCTCCCTTAGTGGTGCCAGGGCAGGGGACCTGGGACAGCTGATCCCATCTCAGAGGACACATCATCTGAGTCTGAAGAATTTCAGGGTGAGAAGCCACTGGACTGGCTCTTTTCACACATTATAGGGGACACGCTGCCTTTAGAAGTACACGCGTTTCCTAGGGCTCATCTTGCCCAGAGACAAAGGGCTGGCCAGGCCCAGGCTGCCAGACAAAATGCAGCATGCCAGACACTGCACGGGACACAGTCATACTAAAAAATGGTTCACTGCTTGTCTGAGATTCAATGTAACTGGGCTTCCTGCGTTTTATTTGCTAAATTTGGCAACTTTGGGCCAAGGACGCAGACTTGGAGTCAGGCAGACCCCTTCGGGGTCGGCACTTCTGACCTCTGTGTAACAAATGGAAAAGTATATTCTGTTTTTATTCTACAAGTGTTAATTTTTATGTTTAAAATGAAATTAAACAAAAAGAGTTAACACGCTGAGCTCCTCATTTATAGCTTCCTAACACCTCTAGTTCTCGTTCTTCTTACTTATCAGCCTGTGTTGACATAATTTAGGATTTTAGAGCCAGAATATTATTCAATTACTCATTTTAAATCACTGCATCTTTTTTCCTTAAATGATCTTTGTTTTAATTACATTTCCTGTTATAAGACAATTGTATGGATTGATCTCTGTTTTAGTGGTTTCTCTGCTTCCAGTTATCTCTGCTATACTGTGACTTTGCCATTCTTGAGGCTTTAATTTATTTAGTTTTATCTACTTTTGAAATATAGGAAGGGTAGCTTATGAGTATTTGCTTGTGCATGATGCTTTCCTCTCTCTCTCTCTCTCTCTCTCTCTCTCTGTGTTTTTCCTTCCTTCCTTCCACATGAAGGACTATCAATTTGGATGTAACTTGAGTTACAATATCTTTATCTCAAAGTCTTACAGTTAGTTTTTCTTTAATTCTAGCATTGGTACTGCATGGCCAAGCTACAAGATTAGTATGGAGGTAATGTTTTTCCTGCCTAAAGTTTGTATTTCTATTTCTGAAATTTTATTAGGATATGTCTAGGTGTTGTCCTATGTATTATCACATTTTTTTGAACTCAGTGATCTCTTTTGATTTGCAGATTGAAGATGATTCTTTTTCACTAAGGAAAGTTTATTAGTCTGCCTGGGCTGCCATAACAAAACACCATGGACTGAGGGCTTAAACAGCAGACATTTATTCTCTCCCAGTCCTGGAGGCCAGAAGTCCAGGATCGAGGTGTCAGCGGGGCTGGTTTCTCCCGAGGCCTCTCTCCTTGGCCTGCAGATATGCCTCCCTGCTGTGTCCTCACATGGTTTTGTGTGCTGGTACTTCTGGAATTTTTGTGGGTCCAAATTTCCTGTTCTATAAGGACACCAGTCAGATTGGATTTGGGTTACCCTAACAGCCTCGTTTTTACTTAATCACCTCTATGTTATTATTTTTTTAAAAATATTATTGGAGTATAGTTGATCTGCAATGGTGTGTTCGTTTCAGGTGTACAGCAAAATGATTCAGTTATACGTATATACATATTCATTCTTTTTCAGATTCTTTTCCCATATAGGTCATTACAGAATATTGAGTAGAGTTCCCTGGACTGTACAGTATCAATCACCTCTTTAAATGCCCCATCTCCAAATACAGTTGCATTCTGAGGTACTGGGAGTTAGACTTTCAGCCTATGAACTTTGGGAGGGGACACATTTCAGCCTATATGGAAAGTTATGTGCTTTTAAATTATTCTGTTAGGTATTTTCAAGCGCTTTTGCCTTTAAAATCCATTATTTAAATGGACATTAAATTCCTAAGTCTAGCTAGCTTTTCAGCTATAATTTTCTCTGTCTTTTGCTCTTGATTCTGGGAGAAATGCTTGTTCTCATCTCATACTGTATTGATCTGACATCCTGCAGTGCTTTGCCAGTGGCTAACCGACTCTATTGTTTCCACGTGGGTTTTCCTTCCCAAAGAGTCTCTCCAAATTTCAAATGGTTCTTTCTTCTTGACTTCCCTATTTCTAGATGAGTGAACACCAATCTTACTGAGAAAATTATTTTTAAAAGGGTTCTGTTTCTTGTAGTAAGTATTTTGTGGGGAGAGGTTTGATCTCATCCTTCAAAAGAATTACTGCAAGAAATGACTGCAGGAAAAGTATTTATTTACTTATTTGTTTTTTAAGACTAAATATGTCCCTACGGAATAGTTACTGCAAGAACCAGGAACACACTTGACGATGTATACTCATCTCACCCACACACGATATAAAGTAAGCTCAAACCAGCTTCTTCTAGGATGTTCACGAGCTTTAACGGTGACTGGACAAGTGCCCAAGGAAACTGGGTGAAGCCAGTGACAGTGGGATGGGCCCCGGCCAGAACCCAAGCGCCGATTTGCTGCCTCACCTTGCCTAAGGGTGAAACCCAGGAGAGACACCTATGCTAAGAGGCTACAGGTTAGAAGAACCAAGAAATGGCTTAAGTAAATGCTCCCTGCCCACTAACTAAAAAGCTTTTTAAGTATCGAAAATAATTTTCACACTTTGGCTATTTCTTCCGAGTCGATAGCAATCAACACTGAAATCAGCAGAAGCTGATGACGTGGAGATCCACGCAAAGACTTCCTTTTCCCTCTGCAGCTGTGACTACAACCTCAGGCCAAGACACTTATAAGTGGAATCTAAAAAGAAATTATACAAACGAACATACTTACAAAATAGAAACAGACTCACAGACTTAGAGAAAGAACTTATGGTTACGGGGGGAAAGGTTGGGGAGAGGCATAAGTAGGGAGTTTGGGATTGACACGTACACACTGCTGTATTTGAAATGGATAACCAACAAGGACCCACTGTATAGCACAGGGAACTCTGCTCAGTATTATGTGAAAAGAATTTGAAAAAGAATAGATACATGTATATGTATAACTGAGTCACTTTGCTGTACACCTGAAGCTATCACAACTTTGTTAATCAATGATACTCCAGTATAAAATAAAAAACGTTTAAAAAAATGCTTGGGCCATAATTCCCTGTGCTATACAATATATCCTTGTTGCTTTTTAAATGGAGTGTAATCTGTAAACATAATCTATGAATCACTATGCTGTACACCTGAAATTAATATAATATTGAAAATCAACTCTACTTCAATTAAAAAATGCTTGGGCTAATTAAAAAAAAGAGTTTACTAAAAACCACTTCTCAATCCATTGGGTGGTCTCCTTTCACTGTGAAGTTAGTGGTGACCCACAGCTCAGCTCCACACTTCTAGCCTCAGATTTTCAAATTTTTTAATAGTTTGGGATTTACATTTTAAATCAAATTTTGTTTTATTATCATATAAAATATTCACTCAGTTCGAAAGTAATATTGATAATTCAAAGTACATTTGATCCTTGACCAAGCCAGGGTTAGGGGTGCTGATCCTCACAGTAAAAAATCTGCATATAAACTTGGGGTTGGCCCTTCGTGTCTATGGCTCTGCATCTGCAGATTCAACCAAGTGCAGGCCGTGTACACATTCACATTCACTGGAAAAAAACCACTTAGTAGTGGACCCACACAGTTCAAACTCGTTGTGTTCAAGAGTCTGCTGTGTATCCCCCCTACTATTTCTATTTTGTGGCCCATCCTTCCATTTTTGTCTTATGAATAAAAGTATTTATTAACATATACCTGTTTGCTTAGACAAACGATAATATACTATATGCACTTTTTCCATTTTTGTGGAAACTAAGTGTGTTGTTTCAATTTTGGCTAAACATGTGAAATAATTTGCATAATGATGACATAATATTATTGAGAATATTTGATTAAATCAATAATTGTTCTTATTTCTTCATGAATACGGCCTTAAATGGATCAGTAGTTTGTCTCATTAAATTCTAACAAAGCTAAGATAGATATTGTGTCTTGGTAACACAATTTTCGTTTATATTTACTCTGAAATTGAGCTTTCCAGAGTCAGCATTTAAATTTTGATGTAAAAACTGAAAAAGATTGTTTTATCAACCACATCTCATTCTGTTAACATGAAGGAGGGACTGTAATCAGTTTTTGGAGCTCTGATTTTTTAAAATTCTGTGTTCAACTTTGGAATCTTTTTTCTGTTTTTTGTTTTGTTTTGTTTTGTTTAAATCAGCATACGGTTTAGTAAATAAATATACAGAGGATGCATGAATCAGTTCATGACAGTAAAGGGACTTTCAACAGGCCAATGACAGGTTGTTAATTCACGTCCTGCGCTCTTCGGGAAGTTGTCCAATGAAATGCGTGTTACGATTAAGACTCTGATGCGCTTGGTGCTCAAATGAGGCTTCAGGACCAAACAGCGTCACCCTTGCAGCAGTTGGCTGATCCATCACGAAGGAGAAGAAGCATCTCTGAGACCTTGTTGGTGAACATATGGCAGGCTCTGATTCCCTCACTAAATCAGATGATATTACTAGAAGTGGGTCATTATGCACACATTGTAATCTATCGTTAAGCCCAACAAAGTAATATTTAGCTAGTGCTTTAATTGTGCTATTGGGATTTATCTGTGCTTTTCAAAGAAAAAAAAAAAAAACAAGGAGAAGGAAATAGGGAGAAGCAGTGAATTTTCCATTTTGATACGAGAGATAGTCATTTTTGACAAATCGACTCTGTGGGACTGAGAAGTCACTCAGTCCAATGAGAGTGGAATCCCGGTGTTGCTGGGTTACCACCTGCAGGAATATCTATTCAGAAGGGGTGCCCTCGCAGCCCCCATTGCAGTTTCCGTACATCAGGTTACACAGCGAAGCGTGACTCAGGTCAGCCTAATGGGGTGGGAGTCTATACCACCTTTTCTATTGAAAATAAATGCATTCAACGTATATTCCAGTCAATCGTTCATTTCTTGAGACCTTTCCTATAAGCACTCTATTCCCTCCAATAGTTTGTCAGTCATCCATTCCTCATTATTTGTAGTTAGGAATAAAGTCATTACAAATTTGTAGACTATGGTGACACGTTGTGCTCTGCATTGGTAGCCATCCCCTCATGCTTACCCCTGCCTACTTTAGGATTCCTTCCCCCACCCTGGAAGGTCAACGGTGTTGTAAAAATAGCAAGCTTCTTAGACTGAACAATCCTATGCTTTTCTTTGGAATTAGCCTGCATCAGACATTATCACCTGCTCCCCGGAATCTTGTACCAAGTTGTCACCCCCCCATGGGCCAGCGGGGGTGAGCCAGGAGTGGTTACCATCTCTAAGGTATCTTTCAGGTATGGTGGGGAACGCTCTGCTACCAAAGGGGCACAAGGAGAAGTCATGACCTTCATGCTGGCAGACCCACTAGACAGGTTCCTTTGCGATGTGTTAGGAGAAGTATCCACACCAATTCAGGCTCCGTCTCCAACAGCTGGAGATAAAGAACCCTGTTTTCTATTCTGTCTGGGTTAATAAAACAAGCAACTTAATAAATAGCATTTTGACAAACACAGTGAACCTCACAGTGACGTGGAAGGACCCCTGAGGAGGACACTGCATGACTGACACTTTGGATTCCCAGCTGAGCTAGATGTGACATCCTTTCTTCCACTGCCCAGCACCAGCTCTGGTGCATGCCCAGGGTCCCTGGGTCAATCTCGTGACTCAGGCGGGTCACCTGGGGAGGTGCTGACCACCATGGGGAGGCCAGGTGAGTCCAGGACATAATCAAACTGCCTTGTTACAGGGCGCGCCCCAGATTGACAGAGGGGCACGCACACCCAGATACATCTGCTCAAACGTTCAAAGTCACACTTTAAAGAACCTTAAGTACATATACTATGCTGCTATCTTTTGAATACGTGATATGAAAAGAAAAGAAAAAAGAGATAGCTGTGGAAAAAGTAGGAAGTGATTTACATTTGCCAGAGATTAAGGATGGAGCAAAGGAAGAATGGAAGCTGGTCTGCTACCCAAGGCTACGGTAGGACCGGGTCTGTGCTGAGAAGAAACCAGACAAAACGTTAACATGCTTTACGCAGGGAACATGCTCCACAGTGTAATCTAGACCAAGAATTTCACCTCCTCAAGATGCACTGGGATTGGTTCCTATGTTAACAGATTGTTAATGACTCCAAGAGGGCTGGTAAGCACAGAAATATTTTCAGGGTAAGGGCTTCTCTAGTTTAGCTGGAAAATAGACATCAGGTGCTGATGACACAGATTATGGAATATTTCAAGAATTCTCAAAGCTCTGTCGAGAGGGTCTCTCTGCAGCTTACTTCTGTTTGGAAGGTTTTAGGAGCATAAACTCAAGCAAATGAGATTGACGGCCTGTTGGATCCATCGTGCCTTAGCTTTGAGCAGGACGGGCATGTAGAAATGCACATAGGACCTTCGGCCTGGACTCCTATGTGGTGAGAAGCGGCCTGGGCGCCTATCTGGTGAGAAGCGGGTGTTACACGCTCTTTGCCAACGGGCTCATCATTAATGATGTGCTCTGTTATGATTATCTCGGGATTTTTGTGTGGAGCAAAGGTGGACGCACCACAAGCTGCTCACTCACCTGGGACAGTTTCTCCGTGGTTCTCAAATAGTCATGGCAGCACTTCTCTGATGCCCGAAAGCTTTAACAGAGCATAATATGTACTAAGAGAAGAAACTTAGTCTCCAGTAAATGATATCATTCACCATTTACCATTTTTAGGAAATCTTAGCTCTCTTGAAGCCTTTCTCATAGTTCTTTCTTAAATTCAAACCACATTAGTTTATATTTGAAAGTTTCAGAAGCTTCATTTATTGTCACCAGCTATGTAACAGGTTCTAATCTTGGTGATTTACATGTGTTATTTCATTTAACCCCGAGAACAATCCTGAGAAGTGGGTATTAGGTATGTCTTGATATATTGAGAGTTACGTTAAGGTTTAATTGAGAATTAAACCTAAATTTTTAACTCACTACTCCTAGAAATAAATTTGAAATAGGCATATAATCCTATTCATATTATATTTCTTATTATTCATCTTATTTCTTCTTGGAAATCTGTTTCAGTTTTCCCATCCATTTCCAGAGAATACAGGCTTTATTTATTGATATATTTCTAAACTTTTGCAATTTCTGTCTGTTCAGTAACACAAATCTCTTCGAAGAATTCAGCCCTGTAAAAGGCTATCCATTTTCCCCCAAGAAAATAGCTTTTCATTTGCTTTGGGACGCAGCCAAACTTTGGTTGATTTTTTTTTTTTTTTTTTTTTTTTTTTTTGCTTTGAAACCAAGTTTGAAGTTTAAAGAAAAGGAAAAAAAGAAAGGCTGAAACCATCTCTCTTTGTTGCTAGCCTCTTATGTGTCAAGATGAGCATATTTTCCAGAAGGTGACTTGCTGATTCTAGTTTAATCTATACTTAATTAAGAGGAATAGATCTCGTTTTCTCCTTCTGAGTAATCACAGCCTGCTTCCCAGGCTGCCCGGACGTGGAGTTAGGACCCGTCAGCCTGTTCCCGACTCGAGTCACCCTCACCGTGCAGGCGGAGGCGTGGCGGATACTTGCTAAATTGCATTCTGCGCTCCTGGGCTTCTCTGCACTTGCACAGTTGGGCTGAAGAAACATCCACATTTACCAAAGTCATCTCCTCCAAAAGGAAATCTTGCAGTGACGTGTTAATAACACTGTTTTATACAGCACAGCAAATTTAGCCCATCCCTAGAGGCACAGCAAATTTTGCTATATTCTGCTTCTCCTACACGATGCTTATCGGCTTGGTGTTTAATTTGCAACTTGTTAGCCATTACTCATGCTGTTTGCCAATTTCTCTTCTGTGTTTCACACCATTGTCAAATTAACTTTTTACTGGAATATGCCTGGAAAAGGTAGGTGCAGCTCAAAATAAACTGGTTTATCATTTGAATTTCTCTTTGCCTGAGTAGTTTCCAGAACTTTGGCATTTTATACACTGTAAGTCAAATTAATGTGTAGGAAGATTTACTGCCGCAGCTCTGAAGCAGTCTTTCTATCGATCTATTATCTATCTATCATCTATCTATTATCTATCTATGATCTCTATCATCTTCTTAATCTTTGTATATACATACACATACTTAAACACACAAATAGTAATTGATAGGAAGGGGTCTTCTATGCTTCAGAGCAATAATTAAATCCAAATATCCTTTTATTTTAGCAGGGAAGAGAAAGTGAGGGGCAAGGACAAAGTAGATGTCATGATTCTATTTAATTTTAAACTAATATTAGATCTTGGTCAAAGGGTACAAACTTTTAGTTATGATTCAGTTCTGGAAATATAATGTACAGCATGGTGATTGTAGTTAATAATAATGTATAGTGTACTTGAAATTTGCTAAGAGAGTAGATCTTAAATGTTCTCACGACACACACACAAATGGTAACTATGTGAGGTGATGACTGTGTTAATTAGCTTCATTGTGGTCATCATTTCAGAATGTATACACAAAACATCATGTTGTACACATAAATATGCATAATTTTTTATTTGTCAATTATATCTCAGTGACGCTGGAAACAATTAAGAAGATAAAAACTGTGTGAAACTATGGTGTTTGAAAAGTTCCTTTAGTGGCAAAATTAAAATGTATAGACCTCATCCATATGCATTTTTTTAACTTACTGGTCTCTAAGTTCAGAGATGGTAACCACACAGATATTTCGCATTTTTTAGAGAAGCTGCTAAATGTGTGTTTTGTGAGTGTATTTGTGTGTGTATTTATGTGCGTTTGCATGTGCGTCTGGTGTGTGTGTTTGGTGGTGTGTGTGTGTGTGTGTGTGTGTGTGTGTGTGTGTCTCGAGGGGCTGGTGGTGGCAGGGGAAAGGAAGGAAGTGGAGTCCGGGGGGATTTGCACACGTCACCCTGAACGTCTACACTGTAGCTGCTGCCCAATTGCAGACGTTCTGAGCTGAGTGCATGAATGTGCACAGCGGGTGACGAGGAGGGGCCGCAGCCTGGTGATTTCGAGGGAGGTGGGCACCTGGCGGGCAGGCTGATGGACTCCACTCTCAGCTGATCCCTGGATGGGACCCGCTCAGGTCACGCCACCCGCTCTGTGAAGCGAAGTGTTCGTGCCCCCTCATCTTCTCTCGTTCCTCTCTGGGACTCTCTGAAAATTTGTGAATAAAAAGGGGATTCTTATTTTTCTAGCTTTTCTTCCAGATGAAAACAACAGGCATTAGCCTTCTGTTGTTCCCACCTGATGTGGCTCTAGGAGACCATCCTGGGATGCCTGGGGCTCCCTTTCCCCAGAGGAGTGGCCTTCTTTATTGGACTTGAGGGTTGTGTGAGAATGACTTGCTGGGCTTTAATGTTGCAGAGACAGATGGTCAGAGGCAGCCCAGAGTAGAGGGAAAGGAAAAATAGCTGTGTGTTCAGGTGTCACAATAGTGACAACTCTTAGGGATAGCGGTTCTTCTTGGTGGGCTTTGTAAAACTTACAGATACTGTTCAGAGTTGCATAGCTACCTGCATCTCTGTGTCCATAACCACATGTTTACCTACACCTCTACCTCTATCTCCTGAGCTTATGTCTACATATATCTATACCATCCATATCAGCTACACCTGTATGTACATCGATCATGTGTGTATCTGTGTCATCTATACATATATCCATATCATCTATGCATATTATCTATATGGCTACTTCTGTATCTATATCTAAATCATCTATACATATAGCTACACCTATACTTACACCCATACCCATATCCGTACGTATATATATTTTTCAGACAGGAGCATGACTTTATTTCCACTCTTAATAATAAACTTCAATTGACGACAACACAAGAGACTGCGCAGGTCAACTTTTTATTTAAAAAAACCCCAGAATATGCACAGTGCATGCGGCGATTGCCTCTAAACTAATACAACAAGCAATGACTAAAGCCGCAGAGAGGTTCAGTCTTTACATTCAGCAAGTGTGAATCCACTCTTACATGATTTTTGGAACTTGTTAATGGAAAATATTGCCAAGAAACCCTGCTAAGTGTTGTTACCGAATGGGCAAGTCACCGAATAGGCCAATACAGCAAAAACAAGCACCTATTTGAGGATTGCAATGGCCAGAATTCACCGAAAACCCGTATCTATGTCTGTGTCTGTGTTTATTCATAGCATCTCTACCTACGTCTATACGTACATCTATACCCAAACCCAAACTCCCCTCCCCATCTCCATCCTCATCTTCATCTCCGTCTCTGTCTCCATCATCTATTCCCATACCCTAACCCAAATCTAAACTCATACCCATATCCGTCTTCAGGCTCACCTGGGAGAGATTTCTCGTCTACTTCCAGACTACCGCAATAAAGTGAACATTGAAATAAAGTGAATCACACAATTTTTTTGGTTTTCCAGGGCATATAAAAGTTATGTTTACACTATACTATGGTCTATTAAGTGTGTAATAGCTTTAGGTCTGAAGAAACAACGTACATGCCTTAATTAGAAATACTTTGTTACTAAAAGATGCTAACCATCCTCTGAGCCTTCGGTGAGTTTTCATCTTCGTGCAATAGTTAACATCAAAGTCACTGATCACAGTTCCCCAGAACAATTATCATAATGGTGAGCAAGTTTGAACATTGCGAGAATTACCAAAATGTGACACAGAGACATGGAGTGACCAGACGCTGTTGGGAAAACGGTGCCGGTGGACTTGCTGGACACAAGGTTGCCACAGACCTTCAGTTTGTAACAGATGCAGTCTCTGCAAAGTGCAAAAGCAAATTGCAGTAAAAGGAGGTGGGCCTGTGTCTTCATCTCTACCGACATCACTCTGCACATCTACACCTACATCTGCACCTGCATCCACATCTGTGTCTGTCTATGTCATCTCTCTTCATGTTTATGTCTAATCCTCTGCATCTATGCTGTATGGCTATCTATAAAACCAGCTTATGCTGGAACCAACAGGCATCCACTCAGCTTGAATTCTCTCGATCAGCTGCCACTGTGTTACAAGCTGGTTGCAATTAAGAAATCTATTAATAACCATGGGAGAATTTTACTCAGGTGCAGAGGCAAATAAATTGAGGGTGAAATTAGATTATAGATGACAGATTATGATGAGTAAGATATTTCTCTTTTTACCAAAGAGAAATACATTAAATGAATACTTTGGGAACAGAGAAGCCCAATTCATTAAAATTTTCAGCCCCCATTTTTAGGGTGCCTCTACGACACCCCATAAGATGTTCACTATAGAATATTTCTTAGGCTTTCAGACACTGGAAGGACGTTTTTATGTGTTTTCTTCTCTGTATGGATTGAAATGCCAGACTAAAATTGGTCATTCTTGTTTGTTTTTTCACTGACTTTGATATTTTGATTGAAACCTGTTATCTTCAACACATGAGATTTCAGAGGTGACAACTAAACTCAACAAAGCCCATTAATTGGTTATTTAAACTTAAAATTTCTTAAGGAACATTAGAACTGGCTCAGTCCATTTTTGCATCCTCCTCACAACTTTATCCATCCTTGGCATGGAGAAGCAATTGTAGCAGCATTCGCCCAGCATTCTAGAACTTTCTGGAGATTGTCACCTCTTGCTTTCTGGTTTCCTCCCACTGTCCTCCTGCAGGTGCCGTGTGCTCAGCCTGAAACCCCCCATCTGGAGCCTCCATCTGCCCCGTTTCTTTGCCTGCAGAAGCTCCCTCATTTTCTTCTGGTAAAGGGCAGATATTCCAGACAGGAATTAACACTTACTAAGAACCTTCTGTGTGCCCAGCTCTTTGATCCTTCTCAACCATGTCATAGCTCCCCGGGAAGTATTTTTCCCTGTTTGTTAGCTGCGTTTCAGGCATATTCAGTGGGTGGTCCCCCTGGGAGCCTCTTTCCTGGGATGGCTCAGCTCCCGGGAGAGTTGCTGCCCCAAACCTGAAGCTGGTGGGAGCCTCGGCCCGGGAACACTGATGGGGCAGCACCGGGCATCCTCCAGCATTTGCTTATTCTGGAGTCAAAAATGACTCTGATGTAGTTTTATCTGAGCAAAGGCATGTGCCTCTGATGAATTTAGACATTTGTACAGCTTTGAACCCACAGGAAATTCTCCAGCACTTACCGCTTTCCCTTTCCCTCACCCCAACACAGCCAGTCCAAGCCTGGCCATTCACCCCTCTGTCCCCAGCCACCTCCCTGTCCCCGCAGCTATTTCATGTCCCAGGAAAGAGTATCCCAGGGGGCCCGCCCACTGAATATGCCTGAAACGTGCCTCTAGCCCTGGGTCTCTGGTCTCCTCCCCCGGCTGATCTCTCGTACTTGTCCTTAAAATGTTTTTCTGTGAATAGGTAACCCATGGTCATGGTACAAATTTAAAGATGGAATGAAAATAAGTCTTCCACCATGGCCCCCAGTACCCTTTCACCTTCCCAAAGTCAAAAGCTGTTAGCCCTCTTGTGTGTCCTTTGGGAGATGTTCTGCGCCTCTACCAGCCTTGAGTAGTTGCATTCATTCGTGATACATCTCCCTGCGATGCATTATTTAGACTGTTTCCCCGTCTTGTGCTTCTGGATAGCAAAACTGCCTTGGAGATCTTCCTACACGCTCCCTGGAGTCACACACAAGTAGGTGACTGTAGGAAGCTCTTCTGCAGGTAGGACTGTTGGGTCCAAGAGCTTGTAGTTTTAAATATTGAAACACATTCCAAAGTTTGATAGCTTTACTAGGTTACCTGTAGAGCTTCTATTGATAACCTCATTATTTGAGTGACTGATGACAGACCCTTATCCTCAAGTCTGACATTTGAGTGTGAGCAAACGTCATGTGTTTGTCAGTCTGATAGATGAAAAACTGTATCCCGGTTGTTTTAGTTTGCATTTCTCACAACGAGTAAGGTAGAGCGTCGTCCATGTGTTTGGGGGCTATTTCTACCTCTTTCGCATTTCCTGTTTGTTCACACATTCTGCCCATATTGCTATCATGTCATCGATCTTTCTCGTATTGATTTGTAGAAGCTCTTTAGATTAAGAGAAGCAGGGTTTTCTCTGTGATATATGTTGTGAATAGGCTGCCTGTTTATTTCTTTTTTTGCCTATACAGTGGAGCTTTGCCATCGGAAAACTTCTATTTTTACATAGTTAAATTCATCATTCTGTTCTTTTACAGCCTCTGGAATTTTGTTTTTTTCAGAGAGGAGCTCTTCCTCACTCAGTGATTAGGAACATTTTCCAGTATTTTCTTCTAGTATTCTATTTTGTTTTTATTTTGTGTTTAACACTTTATTCGATATGGAATTTATTCTGATGTCAGTAGAAAGGTAGGAATTAAACTTTGTTTTTTTCAGATTACCTCTTGTTCCTGGAGCACTTATTGGGCCTTCCTTTTCTCCGTGATATGAAATGACCCCTTATTATATACTAAATCCCTGATATAGGTATTTGGATCTATCTCTGGATTCCTTATTCTATCCCATTGGTTTGTCTGTCCACTCGGTTCAACTGCTATGACATTGACATCATGGTATGTTTTAGCGTCAGCTATGAATAGTCCCTCTAATCACTCTTTATCCCACAGCAATATTATTGGTATTATTTTTATGGTTTTTCCCTTATGGGTGTTTTATCAGGATCTCATGATATTTTAAAATAATTCAAGCAGAACTGATATCTTCACGATATGGACTTATATCTAAAAGTAAAGTGTGACTTTTAATACGGACAACTTTTCTTTCGGAACACTCAGTTATTCCAAAGTTGTCTTCATACGTATCCTGTAGATATCTTGTTAACTTTATTTTTTCCATCTTATTGCTCGTCTGATCATTGATTACATAGGGAATGGTCATGATCTGGTGTTTTACTTTTTACCTAGCTACCTTCCTGAATTATTTTATAATTCATAACACTTTCAGGTGATTTTTTTGTATTTTCCAGATGTACGATCCTCTCACCTGCAAATGATGCATGATGCTCCGTGGTCTTGGTTCCGTACCACCTGTACCACCAGCCCTTCCCCGTCTCATAGACATGCTTCAGTCAGCACCAAACTCTTATAAACTCTTCCTTAACTTACTTCAATTCCATCTTTCCTTTCTTATCATAATCAACACGTTTCTACTTTCTCAGCATCTTAGACGTGTAGTCTCCTTTGCTGTTTGTACATTAATATAAATTAATTATATTAATTAATTAACTAGAGGTAATTCATATAAATACCTTAGAGCAGCTGACAGGAGTCAGGGACCACGCTGGACCATAGGGACAGAAACTAGAGGGCAGGATCCTCACCCTTGGTGAGCCCCTCACATGGCCTCAAGTCCACGTACCATCTGCCCATCGAATGGCTGCTCTCTGCTGTCTCACAGCCCTCCACTTCTCTCCTTTTTCTTCCAGTTCTCAACTTGACTTGTCACATTTGCTCACCCAGACTTGGCTCTCACCCCAGTGCAAGGCCTGTCCCATCGACTTTCCGATTAAACTCCTTCTGTCCCGACCCCAGACCTATCACCCACCAGCAGTTCCCCAGAAGCCCCACGGCACCTGCAGACCCTCTCCTTCCCTCCCTCAGTTCTCCTGCCCCCTGTCCACCTGACTGCCCAGCCGGAGACAGGAGGTGCTTAAACCCTTCCCTTTCCAACATCCTACCTTCGACCTCCTATCAAAGGCGACTCATTCCAATCCCAGCCGCCGGTGGCTCAGTGCTGACTTCGTGCCAGGCTTTGCCTGGACATGTTGTGTCTGGCCCAGTCATGACAAAAAACCCCACACAATACTTAGTGTTAAATTTACTTTACTTCACTGTTTCTTAATTATTTGCCTACAGAGCTGTGCCCTAACACCTGAGCTTCAGTTTTTCGAGCAAAGACTATGGATTACAGTACCTGGCTTGTTCGTAAGTACTCAAATGAAAACGTTAGGTATTATTTTGCTGCCTGTCCTTGCAAAGCATAACTGAGAGCTCTGGATAGAACACAGTGCTACATCCTCTGTTTTGCTTATTCCCATTGGATCTAATCCTCACGTTGGAATTTTCAGATTTCTTTCCCTCCTCTTCCAGAGCAGTGACTCGCTGTTTTGGTGGTGGGCATTCCACGTTCTACGACAGCAGTTATAACTCTGTGCTCTCAGATCGCTGATGAGGACACAGAGTGACTACTCAGTGTCATAAGTTTCCAGTAACTCAGTGTGGACTCCTGGGGGGAAGATCTCAGGGAGAACCACCATGGTAAAGACATTAATGAATACGCTTAATTCTACAAGTGGAAACTGAAACGTCCATGTGTCCCAGACACTGTGGTAGGCGCTAATGTTCTAATCACAATGACAGTCAGGAAAGGTTCACATGAGCTTGGGCCTATGCTAAGTACTTGAAAGCTTGATATCCTGTAATTCTCAAAATGACCCTCTGAGATAGGTACTTGCCTGGCATCAGTTTTCTGAGGATGACGCCCCTTTGCTGGGGTGCCCATTGCAGGGTGAGCGTGGAGGCTGCTGCTGGCTCTCAGGGCTGTGTCCATCTAGCTGCAGAACCCCATCCATGGGCTGTGGATTCCATACTCATGGGGGCCGGAGGCTGCTCCCAGACGGCAGGTCCCCGCTCTGTGCAGCTTACGCGGTCCTTGGAAGATTATGTGCCCTGTAATGTGCCCTGACCGTCTCCCCCACAGAAGTTCTCTGAAGCTGGAACCCATATCTGTCATTTTTGTCATTGCAGCTCAGTTGTCTAGCAGATACCCTGGTGTATATTGTAGGGGTGAAAACTGTTTTGCTGAATTGATTTAAATCACAGTAAAATCCTGACTCAGAAAAATTAAATTATTGGTCTACAAACATTAACTACTATCCTATGGGATAGAGGTACTTTTTTTTTGAGTTCTAATTTTGGAAAAGTTTTGGTCACTCATAGCTCATTGCTGTGAAGTGGTGAGTCTACGTTTGCGTGTGTGTATGTGTGTGTGTGTGGTGTAGTATTTCCTTTTGTGGCGAGAGGTGAACATTTCTTTGCTCTATAAAAGCCCGTCCATCTCTACCGTGTGCTTGGAACACTGCAGTCTAGGGCTTTACTGGAAAATCAATTGGTGGCAACAGAGATGAATTTAAGACCTTGCTTGAGTAGATGATGAACCACTGACCGTGGGACTGTCCACCCAAGAGTAACCGATGGGAGGAAATTCTAACTGCAGAGAGATGGCCTAAAACCAAAGACAATATCCTGATAATTTTATCTTTCAGTGTGGGGACTGGATAGTCAAGAAAACCAGTGACCTCATAGCCCATTTCCTTTGGTGGCTTTATGTAAATACTGACAACCAGGAGGTTACTCTGTCCTCCTGGCCTGGGGGATATTGGTTTTTTTTTGTCTTTTTTTTTTTTTTTTTTTTTTTTTTTTTTGCGGTACGCGGGCCTCTCACTGTTGTGGCCTCTCCCATTGCGGAGCACAGGCTCCGGACGCGCAGGCTCAGCGGCCATGGCTCACGG
>NC_041232.1:87166969-87210806 GCF_002837175.3 Physeter macrocephalus | reverse complement strand
CGCGGCATGTGGGATCTTCCCGGACGGGGGCACGAACCCGTGTCCCCTGCATCGGCAGGCGGACTCTCAACAACTGCGCCGCCAGGGAAGCCCTGACCTGGGGGATATTTATCTTAGGTCCAGACCTAGGCTTGTAGAGCACAAGCTTTGTCTGAACCGAGTACCCAACAAAAGCAGGGCTTTCCCAGGTTCATGCACTACTGTCTCTAAAGGTAAACAATGTCAATGTTGTCAAGAGAATGGACCTCGAGACAGAAATTGTTTTCAAAGTGTCAAAATGCTGCCACCAACTCCTTTAGGATTTGAACCTGGAGGTTGTCACGTGGCCATTCCTCCACCTCATACTGAGTCCCAGAAAACAGAATTGGGTCAACAGTCTCTGGAGACGGTGTATCCCTTCCGCTAAATGGCATAAAATTAGAGGAGAAATGTCTCAGCCTGACTCTGAAGAGTGGGCCATTTCCCTCCACTGATGCAGCCACTGTAATTTGTTCATCCCTGAGACGCCCGTGACACTGGCATGTAGATTTGGTACAAGGCTCTGGGGCCTGGCTTGACTGTACAATGCGTTAATACGTTTGAGGATCATGAGCTTCTCTGGAGAGAATGTCATAAGAAATTTTGATTCCACATATAAGCGATGTCACATGATATTTGTCTTTCTCTGTCTGACTTACTTCACTTAGTATGATCATCTCCAGGTCCATCCATGTTGCTGCAAATACAAGTGAATTTATTTCCAAAACAGAAAGAGACTCACAGACATAGAAAACAAACTTAATAGTTACCAAGCGGGAAAGGGGGAAGGGATAAATTAGGAGGTTGGGATTAACAGATACACACTACTATATATAAAATAGATAACCAACAAGGACTTACTGTATAGCACAGGGAACTCTACTTAATATTTTGTAATAACCTAGAAGGGAAAAAAATCTGAAAAAGAATGTATATATATATATATATACACATATATATATACACGTATATATATGTGTATATATATATATATATATATATATAACTGAATCACTGTGTTGTACACCTGAAACTAACACAACATTATAAATCAACTATACTTCAATCAAAAAAAAAAAAACTTCTAGGGACTTCCCTGGTGGTGCAGTGGTAAAGAAGCAGCCTTCCAATTCAGGGGACACAGGTTCAATCCCTGGTCGGGGAACAAGGATCCCACATGCCATGGGGCAACTAAGCCCGCGTGTATATATATATATATATATATATATATAACTGAATCACTGTGTTGTACACCTGAAACTAATCCACTGTAAGTCAACTATACTTCAATAAAGAATAATAAATAAATACAATTTAAAAAAGAAATATCAGTATTGGAAAACTTCCTTGAAAAGAAGGAAGCGTCCACATTTAAGCAGTTATATCCACTCCAAAGGAGGTCTGTCTTGCAGCACCCATGCGTCAGCGTGTGCTAGAGGCCGCAGGTCCCAGAGGCGGCTGGACAAACACCTTGGGCAGCGTGCTGTGAGGGAGGTGGCCAGGGAGCGATGGGGCTCTGTCGCGGGACCCTCCTCATGGCCCCCTGTGTCCTCGCGCTCTGTCCTAACCAGGTCCCAACGACTCTTCCAGACTCTCCTCTCACCCTCACAGCCCAGCTCTGTACCAGCCAACCTATCCTTATTTTCTTTTTCTGATAGATTGATTTGCTCATTTTCTGCTGAAAAGAGATGGCTTCCAACTATTAGGTGGTGTTAATATGAAGGGAAAATGGCGAACTTGTTGAGAACCCAAAGGTCACTCAACCGTGAGGATCAGGAGCGGGTGATGCCACCCATGCCTGACTCTGAACGGGAGGAGGTGCTTGCTCTCTGCCTCAGAAGGTGATGGGTTTCCTTCTCAAAGGGGCCGGTCGTGTGTGCTTGGACAAAGGGGCTGGGGTGTACTGACATCCCCGGCAAAGCAGAGGCAGAGGATGGGGCATTTTTGCAGCCGTGAGGGGAGAGGTTAAACCTCCCTCCAGGAAGGAGGTGGCTAAAGGTGAGATGGTGCAGAAAAGGTGCTGAAGGGCATGGGGGAGGGGCGGGCAGGCAACAAGGTGCTTCCTGGAGGAAAGCAGTTGGTGAAACCCCCAAAAGATCCGAGGAGCATCTCATATTCCACCGGCTTCAGCTGGATCCCTGCGATGCAGGTCCCCTCGCCTCCAATCCCCATGCGGGCCTGGCACACCCTCGCCCTCTTGGGGGTTTCCGTCCTTGGTGTGGTGGCTTCTGCTCTGGGGCGTCACCGGAGACATGAGTGCGATGGGGCCGGTGACAGATGTGCTCCTGCCTGCAGCCAGGGCCGCAGCTGAGAGGAGACCCCGCTGGCCTCCTCATCTAGGACGATGGGCTTTGGGTGGCGCTGGCCTCCTCATCCAGGACGATGGGCTTTGCTGCCCACGTGTTCCAGCCCATCTCACGAGATGAGGGCCACAGCGCCCAGCTGACCCCAGCTTGCCTGGGGTGTCAAGGGAAGGCAGTTCTAGAAGCAATGTTTACTGGTTGCCGTTGAAAAAGCAGGAAGGAGAGAAGCCAGGCTGCCCCAATGTGCTGAGGGACCGGCCTGTCTCAGAGCCGCCCGGACAGTGAAATGTGTGAGAAAGCAATTCGCGGGAAATTCTCATATGCATATGAAAAATCACGGGATGAAAGGGGCGCGGGATTAGGACAAGATAAATTTATACCAGCTTTGCACATTCCATTGACAAATCTGCTGTTTTTGCGTTGTTGCCCCCGACCTCCCGGTTACCGAGGGGATGACATTAAAGTGGAGAAAATGGCTTATTCTGTGCGATAAATTCAAACAGAGATGACGCACGTTGCCCACCAAGTATATCTAAGAAATTGTGGGGAAATGTCAAGCATTTCAAGGGAAAGCTGCTGTAAATTCTGAGGCCGGAGACTTTTCACAATTTCTGCCGAGGAGAAAGGGCTCTTTGTTTGTGCTGGGCTGACGCTCAGCGTGTGGAATATTATGAGCTGGGGTCACAGGGAAGCTGATGGGGAAGAAAAGGAAGTAGGGGTGTGACCAGACTCAGGCCCCAGAGGCTGAGCTGCAGAGGTCAGGGTGTTCGGGGTGGACGGAGCAGATCCCCCCAGGCTCTGTCCCCTACCCACCCTCCCTGCTCTTTCCTCCCGCTGGGCACCCTACCCAGACCTGGGGGAACACCCGCCGCAGGGGCCCCGGGGCCTCTCCAGAGCGCTGTCGCTGCGCCACCGCTGCGCAGGGACCGTTTTCCGTGGGACGCATGGAGCGTAAGTGCTGTTATTCTAGAAACCGGGAATCAGAGGAGACGAAAGAACTCCATCCTGCAGATCCTGGGAATTTATCCGGTTTGGATTACATTTCATTTGGGGACATAAAGGAAAGAAAAAGAAAAGGAACATAGGAAAAAGACCCCAACTTGAAAACACGATAAACCCACACCCTGGCGCTGAGGGCGCATGCAGGACGAGAAGTGGTCTCAGTCACGGTCACCCTGACGCAGGTGGGGTGAGGGGTATGGGTGGCAGGCGAGGGGAGAGTGGAGACCGCCCCCCGACTGGGGGGTCCACACTGGACAGCGTTTTCCTCACCGCCTGGGCCTCTGAAGGGAGGGGGGCTAGTGACCGCAGAGACTGTCTCTCCAGCCGGCGGGCAGGACCTCAGCCTCACAGGCCGGTGAGAGGGAGACCGCTGCCCTCTGTGCCCCATGCCCTGCAGCCTGTGCACCCATCCCTCTGGCCGCGGGCCCCACGCGTGGCCTCTCTCCTGCCAGGGAACCCGCCGGCAGGCAGGCCAGTGCTGCCGCAGCCCTGAAAGTCGGCTTCCACTTTAAGCGCTTCCAGGGTCTCCCCGTCCCCACCTGCGCTTCACCTCTGGGTCCAGATGCCGGATCACCCACCCGTCGGAAGAGGTTGCTGATAATCTCCGTGACACAGGCGCTACTGGCCTCTTTTAATGAGAGATAAAGATTCTCCCGCGTGATGATGGAAAGACAATGAGGGTGTCCGGCTTGGCCACGGTCAACACGCTCTCCTCCGAGGGCAGCAGCGTCAAAGTTTCATTACGCAGCCGGGGTTGGGGGGTGCCTACGAGGAACCCGAATATCGTGTCGTTCACCTCAGGTCTGCAGAGGAGGACACTGGGTGCCCGATGGTGAGGGGCCCACCTCGGGAGGCAGTTCAAGGTGTCCACGCGGCTCCCGTCCTAGGGGTGCTGTGGCCCCTGCTAGTCTCACAGTCACGAGGAAACCCCAGTTCACGGAACAGAATTACCGCCAGGTGATCTGAAGGCAAACGGTCAGCTTCGGGTCGGCGCCGGGGCATCTCTGGGAGCCCAGCGGTGTGGGGACCGGGCCAGCTGGGCCGCTCCAGGAAGCTTCTCGGAAAGACGTCTCATGCTGCTGCTTCGGAAGGACTCCGGGTCCCGGTGGGGCGGAGCAAGTGAAGAGCAGATGGGGAGCTGTGTCCCCGAGACCCTCACACGAGGGGGTGCCGGGACACGGCTGAGAGGACAGGACGCCCGGTGACGGGGCTTCTGCACCGTGGTGACCCTCAGGTTACCTTGGGAGCCTTTAAAACTGATGCCAGGACGCTGCACCCGCACGGATGGAGTGACAGTCTCTGGTCTCTTCCAAGGTGGAACTAGTGGGTTTGGGTGGCAGGAACCTGGTGGCAAGGAGGATGGGGCGGAACTAAGGATGCCATGGGAGGTGGTGGGGGGGCTTCTGACCCCTGGCGACCTCTCCAATGGGGAACGGAGGTCAAGACTCAGGTCCTAATGATGGAACTCCCCGTCTCATGAAATCCCTACCAGAGCCAGGAGCTCCCCTGGACCTTCTGCGCCGCCCTCGGAGCACCCCACCCTTCCCGTAGGACGTGTCCTCGCTGCTGTCTGCTCAGCCGAGATGGTGAGACACATCTGCCATCTCTCTGGATGCAGTTTCCCTGAAAACCTTCTGGCCGGACTGAACCCTTGTATGGTATTTGTGCCCTGTGGCCACTGTAACAAAAATGTCACAAAAGGTGATGGCTTGAAACAGCAAAACGTACAGTCTTACCGTTCACGGCTCAGAAGTTTCCCTGGGCTGAGGTCCAGGTGCTGGCAGGAGATTCTGGGGGAAAAGAGGTTTCATTGTGTTTTTGGCTTCTGGTGGCTGCTGGTGACCTTTGACAGCACCACTCCGACCTCGGCCTCTGTGGTCACGTGGCCTTTTCCTCTTTCGAGCGCTCCCCTGCAAGGACCCTGCGTAGAGCCCACCCGAGAAGCCCACATAGCCCCCCTTCTGAAAGCCCTTGATCTAATCAAACCTGCGGCCCTTAAGCTCTGCCCTGCGGCTTCTGTGGCCTTGAATAGATTTCTGAAACTTTCTGCATTTTGACTTCCTCACCTGCAGGGCGGGTGTGCTTTAAAGCCTTCCTCGTGAGGGTTCCACGAGGCTGAGCATGTGGGTTCCTTGCATCACGCCTGGAGCCCAGGAGGCGACGCACATGTATCAGCTGCAGACACGCGGTCAGGGCCGTGCGATTCTAGATTCCACGGGTCTCTGGAGGGAAGCGCACTCTCCGAGGACAATGCACGTGCTCCCAAAGATAGATAGAAATATGGTCGGACAGCTTTTCCTTCAGGACCGCCCCCCCGCCCCCAACACGGGAGCTGGTGTCTCGCGGAGACTCGGGGTGCGTCCCCACGGCTGAAGGACGAGCTGACCGAGGTCGGCACTCTCGGCCCGGCCGACACCCCAGGCACCTGGCCTGACAGCCGCCGTCTGTCCAGCCCGACGGTGTCCCAGCCAGACACAGGGCGGCCACCTCCGTACTTGCGGCCTGGTGTCCACGCACCTCCCGTCCCATTGGTCTGGACTTACTTTGTTGAGCTTTAACGCACATCCCTTTGTTTACCTGAGGCCAGCGACACGGGGGTCTGAGGACCGGGCTCTGCGGGGCCTCAGCGGGGCCTTCGGGGGTCCGGTGGTGGGTGTGCAGGGCGTGAAGGTCGGCCCGGGCTCCGTCCTCCGGGCCCAGGTGTGAGCTGCGGGAAGGGGCCTCCTCCCGCCTTCGTGGGACCGGGTAGGGTCGGGGCTTTGTGGCAGGGCGTGAGAGGTCTTCCTCCAGAAACCGTCTGGCCTTTTCTTCAGACAGCCTCTCGCTCCCTTTCAGCGAGGCAGGAAGCAGCGCTTTGAGCAGCAACCCTGCCAGGGGCGCCGGGGCATCCAGGCCTCTGCGCGCAGCCCGCGGCCCACGGGCTGAGCGGACAGGCCCGTCCTGGGCAGCTCTGGCCCTGCCCCCGGCAAGGCCGCGGGTCCCTCCTCTGTCCTCCTCCCGCCGGGGCGAGGCTGGGAGACGAAGGCCCCCCGCCCCGTGCTGCACGGTGAAAACGGAGCCCCACTGTGTCCGCCCGAGGAAGGGGAGGTCGTAGAATTAAAGTCTGTGCTCCGCCAGCTTGGTGTCCCACCCCTCGACGGCGGCGCCTCAGGGAGACAGGGCCAGGGGATGCGGACTCACGGGCTGCGGGAGCCCGGCCGAGGCTGGCGATGAGAACTGTAGCCTTTCAGAAGCTCCGCTGCAGGCCGGGCTCGGGGTCCACCCGCAAGGCTCCGAGCCGACGCCCGGAATCAAAATTTCTTATAAAATTCTCTCCAGAGAAGCTCATGATCCTCAAACGTATTAACGTTTCATATCATAGCTCTCTGAATTTACTTTGGGTGAAAAATTTAACCCAGGCAATTGCCTTGCCAGTGAGTCTTTTTCCAGCCAAGTTCCCTCTGAACTCAGCAGGGTAGTTTTTCCTTTCAGCATGCAATTATACTCGCTCACATCTGCAAGTCAAAAGTACTACCAGTGACTGTAGTTTCATAGTGAGTTCATCTCACTTTTAGCCATTTTCAACTTCATGTTGGATGATCTTGCTGGCTGTGCCTTTTTATCCATCCAGCTGGGCAACCATGGGACAGACCAGCCCACGTTACCTCATCTCAAGTCAGATGACCTTCTGGGTGGAGGAGGGACCCATCCCCCAATCGTCGTGGCTGAGGGCAGCCCATGGGAAAGCCATTAGAGGGTCACAGGGGGGTTTTAGGGACCAGGGTGAAGCCTTCGCTTGCTCTCCACGTCTAGACCACCAACGAGGGGCGCTGAGAACCCGGGGTAACCAGCTGACAACTTCGTCTTGTAAATCATGGGTGTTCTGGGGGGTATGACAGCCTCAAAACATAATACAAAAACAGAAAGGTGAGAGTGGGATCAACCGTTACAGTGATGTGCAGAGCAAATTCAAATCCAAACTTTAATAAGGATTCTTTAAATTAAGAATAAGAAAAACACTGTGATCCCTGGACTCAGTTCCAGGTACTAGGATTTGCGTCCAGGAAGGGTATGTTCCGGCTGGTATACCTGCTCGTTCACTCCTGCATTCTGGTTCTTGATGCACAGTGATATTTAATAAACATCTGTTAGCACAGTGGCCGGAAGCTGTGACCAAAGAAGATTAAGAAAAGTGAAATGTTTGCCCATTGTATCTGATAAAATTTTCCTAATGTTACGAAATACTATTTTTTTCTTGCCTTTCTTTTTCCTAAATAATTGTTTATATACGGACCTGTTTTACGAGCCAGGAGAAAGATGCAACACTTTCAGACCAGATCCAGAAAATCAAAGTCATATTAAAAGAAAGTAGATAGCAAGTGAAGATTACGTCACAGCACTTGATAAAATTCGTAACAACTTCCAGACAAATCCTAAGAAAAAAGGAAACTCAAGTAACAGAGCTTCAGATAAAGAACAGACACAGTCAATAATATATTTTACCAACGTCACAAGAGATAAAATCATATCTTAAAAATTGTTTTTAAGTAACTTCTTATAGTTTACAATCTTTTACTTACAATAGTAAGTACAGATCGTACAAAGAGCAGGTGTGTAACAATAGTCAGTTTTTCATAATTTATATTTTATTTTAGCCTTACGTTTTTGACCAGTAAGCTTTGCATCATATTTTAGCATCAGGATGGTCTCTGGTATTTTTTCCATAGCATCTCATAATTAGATTCCGTTGAAAACTGTATATCAACTGATGCAAATCTTTGTATTTGGGGAAATTGTTTTCTGTTTGAATGTCAAATAGGAAGTATGTTTATGATGAAATGATGTTATTGGGTAGGGTTATGACTATGAGAAGCGGCTTCTAATCTGTTTTGTTCGGAGAATGTTACCAGATCCCTCAAAATGCTCCCAGGGGACTGGCATTTCCTCACCCCAGAAGGTATACTGCAAAACAAAAGGAAGCACTCAGTTAGCCATTTATCTATTGTTCCATTCATTCAACACCTGCCTCCTCTGGGCCAAAGGGGGCTTAGAAAGCTTGCGGAGGAGGGAAAATGCGGCTTAGCCTGAAAATAGAGGTGGAGGGTAGCGAAGAGGAGGGCTCTGGACCAAAACGTCGCGGGCTTGAGCCTTGAAGTGTGTCCAGGAGATCCTAAGTGTGTGGTTACTACACAGGTGCCAGTTGGGTGTTCAGGGAAGTTGTACACGTGATGAGATGAGACCCGGGCAGCTGGGTGTATGCGTGGCTTTGGGACATGAAGGACATTCCAGCTGCAGCTGGAAAGAGGGAAAGAGTTGTAGGACCGCTGTGCTTGTCCCCAAAGAAGTAAGGACAGGAGGCAGTGATAATGACTTTGGGCCCGGGAGGCTGTATTTCAAAACAGTATGACAGAACGCATTGAGCCACCAAGACTCGAGGTTGCTGGGAGAAGGGGTGTGGTGGGGAAAGGAAAACACAGGATGACTGCGTAGTCTTGGCTTTGGAGACAGGGTAGAAAGTGTTGGTGTCATTAATTGGGATAAAGATAGTGGGTAGAAAAGGAGATTAGAGATGCAGTGGAAGGGGGACGAGACAACATAATCTGCAGTTCCAAACATGTCAAGTTTTAGAGCTCTGTAGACTTTCGAATAGAAGTAGTAGTTCACACAACGGTAAATTACACTAAGACACATCACCTGTGATTATTCTCACAATGATGGATCACATCAGGATAAATCACAGTAGAATAGATAGCACTATAATAGTTCACACAACGATAGCTCACCCTATGGTAAACCACACCAGATGGTTCACACCAAGACAGACCACACCAGGGCAGACCACAGTAGGATGGACCACACCAGGAAAGACCATATCAGTACAGATCACACCAAGACAGACCACACCAGATAGTTTGCAGCAGGACAGACCACACCAGGACAGACCACAGTAGGATGGACCACACCAGGAAAGACCATATCAGGACAGATCACACCAAGACAGACCACACCAGATAGTTTGCAGCAGGACAGATCACACCAGGACAGACCACACCAGGACAGACCACTCCAGGACAGACCACAGTAGGATGGACCACATACAGCAGTTAGTACTCTGCTAGAACACCCTAGGAGAGTCACACTAGGATATTTTACTCCAGGGCAGCTCACACGGTGATGGATCCCACCATGACTGCTCACACTAGGACAGTTCACACCATAATCTGGTCTTTGTTTCCACTTCTTGGTTTGTTTTTGCATTAACCCTTGAAATTACGAAGACCGACATTTACCTTGGTCACCGATGACACCGGTACATTTTTTTGCTGCTGGTGAAAACACTGACATGCACGGGCACACACACGTGCACGGGAGGGCCCCCCCACCCCACTAGCGGCTCCTCTTCCTCTGGTGCTCCTGAGCTCCTCATACAAAGATCCTTCTCTTTCCCCTTTCTTCTCAACCCATTTTCTTCCTTGTCGCTGTTACCTGGCAGGTCCCTGCCCTCCCCTCTCTGCTGGGTGTGGCCTCAGGACTGAAGGACTCACAGACAGATCCTGCTCTAAGGGGCCCATGCCCCCCAGATGTTCTGAACAGTGACTTTATCAAATCCCAAGGCCTCAGCTCCTGTCTATGTGCTGACCCCCCCACTGGGCAGGCAGGGTCAGGGCCAAGGCTGGGCGGCCTGGGGCCTTCCCCGGCATCTCCCAGGGAGTGGGCGGCAGGGCCCTCCTCGCCTTGCCCAGGCGTCCGCAGCAACTCCTGTGCCAGCACGTTTCTCCTCCAAGTGCAGGGCTGAGCTGTCGTCTGCTTCCCAGAGCTCCTGGTCCCCGGGAAGGGGACATTCAGCTGCCCCCCGTCCGAGGCACCCACTCTTCCCAAGGCGTCCGAATGGCCCACGTGGCCTGTTCTCAGATTCTGTGAGTGTATCCTATTACACTCTCTTTCCGAATTATTTCATAGAAAATCAAAGGCAACTGGTCCTACAAATATATTTCTCTTACGACCAATCATGAGTGAAATATATTTAAAAAGGGAACATTTAAAAAATAAGACTATTTTGGGGAAAAAAATGTTCACATTAACCTCTTTTGAGGGATTTAAAAATATAGCATCGTATGGATATCATTCTAACATATTTGGTAAATATTTGCAATCTTTCTTTCCGTGTAGATTTATAATTAGTTGAAGTATGTCACAGAAATAAAGTAAAATTCATGCTTAGGGGTTCCTACCCCTACCTTCTGCATAATCCATTAGTCTAAGAAATTGTCTTAAAAGCCGCATGTCATTATTTTAGAGTTAAACAGTTTAACGTTTTATGCAGGGACATCAAAACCATATATGCTTCGAACACCAAACCTTTTTTTAATGGCTTTCAGATAAAACAATTTATTTATGCAATTAACAACAACATGCAATTTCTAATAATTAGCAGATAATAGTTATCTGCAAAGTACTTTATAAAATTGCCTTTGAACTGCATTCGTTCTGTGGGGAATCACTGAAAATTGGACTATAAAATTACCAGAAAATGTACTGCATTAACAAGAATTTTCTGTATTCAGTTTCTCTTCAAATTTATGGGCTTGAATATTCGTAAACATTTAGTTTCACAGACAGAAACCCTATCACCTCACCTCTCTGAAAGGGGAAAAAACACATTTTAGTATGTTTGGTTATTATAGGATTTTTATTTTCTTTAACTTTGCTTTCTCCTCTTTCCCACCCACCCCCATAATGAGGACATGATTTTGTTATTATGTCTTCTTTGAGAATTAAAAAATAAATCCCTCATATGCTATTTTTATTGTTATAATCAGTTCTTTCGAATTCCCTCTTATAAACAATATTATACATTCAGCAATTGTAAAACGTCTCTATTACTCTGAGCTGTCTTTGAAGAAAGGACAATGGAAAACATTAAAGAAATATGTTGAACTCTCATCAGGAGACAGTGAATGTGAAAAGGGTACTTGCTGCCCCTTCTTCGTTCTTTAGGCGAAAATCCCGATTTTGTCATCCACGAGTCGCTCAACCTCATTCCATGTTGTTGGAAAATGTCATTATTTAGAGGCATATTTTCATCTTGTTTCCAGCAGAACATTCTTTGTTAATGCACTGCCATAACCGTTAAAGCCACAAATCCAGGTTCGTTTTTGCCAAGAGGAGAACATAAACCCTGGAAGGCTTGTCGCCGCGGCTGGTGGCCTGAGCTGGCTGAGACCCCCCAGGGGCCACGTGGCCATCGAGACACCCAGACGCAGGCAGCGCGGTGTGGCCCCTGGGCACCTGGCAGCCTGGACGCAGAGCGGAGCCCCAGGGGGGCTCCGAGGGGCGGCCGTTCTCATGTCCCGTCTGCTAAGGCTATTTGCCGACTTGAATCAGGGGAATGACCCCCGTGTGACAAGGGAGGCGGCATTCGGGGCGGGGGGTAGCAGGGGGTGGTTCTCGGGGGGCCCCTCCCTGGTGATTTGGAACCTTCGTGCCCTCCGGGGAAGCAGCTGGGAGAGACGGGAGGGGATGCGGGATGCGATTCAAAGAGAAAAATAAAGGAGATCAGTTCTCAGAGCTCAAGACGGAGGTTTCTTCTTGGAGGAGGGGAGGGAGCTGCCCAGCGGCCCCCTGACCCCGTGGCCGTGCCCTCGTGCACCCAGAACGTTGCAGCCTCCAGCGCCCACCAGGTTCCAGATGCGCGAGAAGTGACCAGAGCAGCTTGTTCACTTCCTGCCACAAGCTGAGCCCAGAGGCAAAGGGCAGAGAAGGAAGGTCAGCAGGTACCGCAGCGTGAGAGCGGGCGTGCAGGCCCCTTGGCGCCCAGGAGCTTCCCCTCCCGGACAGCTGGCCGCCTGGTTCCCCTGCACGGGATCCTGTCCTCGTGTCTCCGATGAGGTCGCACGGGTGGGGGACTGGCTGGAAGGCTGGGTGGCATCAGGGATGACCCCCAGGTTCCTGCCGGCCTGTGGCCATGCTGGCCGTTCCCCTGCCCAGCCCTCGGGTGCACAGTGTCTCCCTCCAAGTCCCCGTCCACCCAGAACCTCAGCATGTGACCTTGCATGGAAAGAGGTCCACGTGTGCAATGCAGTTAGTGAAGAGCGGGTAGACTGTGTCGGGTGGGCCCAGGCCGATGGCTGCATCCACGTGGGGTCAGACGCACAGGGAGGAGACTAGTGACCACAGGGATAGAGACCCGAGACCCGCAGCTGCCAACCAGCCAAGACCAGGATGGTGGCCAGTGCCGGGGGCCGGCAGGGCAGGAAGGACCCTCCCCTGGAGCCTCTGCAGGGAGGACAGTCCTGCTGGCACCTGACCTTGGACTTCTGGCCTCAGGATGGTGAGCGGACGCATTTCTGTTGTCTGAGCCCCAGCTGGCGGTGCTGTGCGATGGGCCCAGGACTCGAACAGCCTGCTCCCCTGCCCTGCGGCCTCCTCTTTCTAACTCGGAGCGGTTCCAGCTCGCCCCCTCTGTGGCCGAGGTGGGGATGGGCCCGGTCTTCCCAGCTCCAGGGTCTCGTGATTTCCGAGGCTCCCCGGCATGGATTGTCCTGATTCTGTGGTTGCCGTCTGTTTCCCGTTGGCCCTCTCTTTTCCTTGCCTCTTCTAATCTTCTCCTAAACACTCCGCCTATCGTTGTTATTTTCATTGTCCTGATTTTCCTCACCTGTCACTATGACTTCTAGTCCCCATGAATGTGTCTATCTTTGTATGCCCCCCCACCTGACTCGGGGCCACCAGAGAGAGGACCTCAGGGGGCTCCTTGCTGATTTCGGGACACTGTGCAGAAACAGCTTCCGTTACCCTCTCGTAGGGCAGGCAGGACCGTGGGTTTTGCTGAGGACATAATATTTAAAGCGTGAGATGTGTGTGTGTGTTAATTTATTCAGCATTTTGAGCTTTATAAGTAATCAATGAAATCGACAACCCAGGACAGAACGTCCAAGGAAGCAGAAATTGATGGTGACAGTAAGAGGTCACTGTGAAGAACCACAGCTTTTCCATGTCCCGCTGTCCTGTCTGGCACACTCCCATAATGCCCGGCTCTGAAGCCAGCACCTCTCAGAGACCCAACCCTTCCCCTGCTCAACACCGGTATTTAGATGGGGGGGGCTTTCCCTGCCTCAGTTTCCCTTGCTAAGTAAGGGGTGGAGCAGGACAACTTTGAGACTGCCCCCAATACATGAAGGGCAGACCACAGATTTGGGGGAATCACATTGCAGAACACCCCCAGGATTCTCAGGCAGAAATCTCAATGTCCTTTTCTCTTCCCAGACCCCCCAATAAAATCCTGAATTCATAGTAATAAGAAAAGCCACAGACTGAATTTAAAATGGCTTGGAAGAAACTAACCTGCTCTTTAAAAACATATAAAATCCTTTATGTTTGTGAAATACTCAAGCTAGAAATTTAAAATTTTGCATAAAATGCAAGATATCGTTTGACAGTTTCAGTAAAACTCCATGCTGTATATTTTGCAAGTTCTTAATAGCAATGAGCTTTGGTGAAGAGGTCGTTTGGCAAAATGGTCCATCAGCAAATCTGTTCTGCCAACTGGCTTTCAGAGGTGGGTTTGGATCTACGAATTTGTGTGTCAGTTGGGTTGATATTCCCCAAATTTATTTGTGATGAGTTGACCCAACATTCAGTCTTTTACTAGAATTTTTTAAATTAAACTTTTCATTTTGAGACAATTGTAGATTTACCGGCAGTTGTGAGAAATAACACAGGGAGATCCCGCAGACACTTTGACCTCCTTCCCTCAATGGCAGTATCTCACAAACCTGCAGCTAATCTTGAGCCAGGATGCCGACACTGACATGGTCCTGACACAGAGCATCCATCCTCGCCAGGGCCCCCTGACCTGTCTCTAACCCTCCCAGCCCCACCTTTAAACCTAACCCAGCAACCACTGGTCTGTTCTCTGTCCCTGTACTCCTGTCATTCCACAAATGGTGTGTAAGTAAGATCCTATACTATTTAACCTTTTGACGTTGACATTTTGTTTTTTCCTTCAGTGCATAATTCTCTGGATATCTGTTCAAGTTGTTGCATATACATCAACAGTTCCTTCTTTTTCATTGCCAAGTAGCATTCCGTGAGATTCCATAGTTTATCCATTCACCTGTTAACATACGTCTGCGCTGATTCCAGTTTTTGGCTATAACATTTCGGGAAACATTCACGTACAGATTTTTGCATGAGAATAACCTTCTCTTTCCCTGGGATAAATGCCCACAAGTGCAATTGCTGGATTGTACGATAGTTTCAAGTTTAGTTTTATAAGAAACCGCCAAACACTTTTCCAGAGTAGCTGAACCATTTTACATTCCCAGCAGCATGTATGAGGGATCCATTTTCTCTGATTCTCATCAGCATTTGATGTTGTCCTGGTTTTTGTTTTAATCATTTTGATGTGTATGTCTTGGTACTTTACTGTGATTTAATTTGCATTTCCCTAATGGATGATGCTGAAAATATTTTCATGGGCTTATTTGCCATCTGAGTATCTTCTTTAGTAAAATGTCTGCTCATGACTTTTGCCCATTTTCTAGTTGGCTTTTTTTTTAAATGTAGAGTTATGAGAGTTCTTTGTATATTCTGGATACCAGTGCTTAGGTAGCTGTGTGGTTTGCAAACATTTTATCCCAGTGTGTGGCTTGTATTTTCCTACATTTAATAGGATCATTCACAAACAAAACTTTTGAAAAAATTTTGAAGAGTACAATTTATCAAATTTTCCTTTTATGGATCATGCTTTTGGTATCAAGTCTATGAAATCTTTGCTCAGGTCTAGATCATGAAGATTCCCTTTGATCTGTTTTCTTAAAGTTTTATAGTTTTACATTTGATTCTCATGATCCATTTTGAGTAAATTTTTGTACAAAGTGTGAGGTTTGGGTTGAGGTTTATTTTCTTGTCTATGGATGTTCAATTGCTCCAATACCATTTGGTAGAAAGGCTGTCCTTCCATTAAATTGCTTTTTCATCTTTGTCAATAATTAATTGGGCATATTTGTGTGAGTCTGTTTCCTTGTTCTCTATTCTATTTCATTGATCTGTATGTCGATCTCAATATCACAATGCCAATTCCCAAACCAACATCACACAGTCAAAATTATTCTAGTTATAGAGTAAGCCTCAATGTTAAAGTTGAATGATTGTTCACTCTTTAGTCTCCTTTATAAAGATTGTTTTCACTCTTCCAGAGTTTGTGCCTTCCCATACAAATTTTAGGAAAAGCTCATCTATGTCTACAAAAGCCTTGCAGCTTTTAATAGGAACTGTATTAAACCTATAGATCAACATCTATGGGAAGATGAATGTCTTTTCTGCGTTAGACCTTCCAATCCAAGGACGTGATCTGTCTCTCTATTTATTCAGACCTTTGATTTATTTAATAAACATATTGAATTTTCAGCTTACAGGTACTGTACACCTCTTAAGTTTTTAACCAAGTGATTAATTTTCTTTTGCGTGATTATAAATGGCATTGTGTTTTTGCTCTTAATTTCTACATATTCATTGTTAGTATATAGACCTGTGTTTGATTTTTGTGTGTTGACCTTGTGCCCTGCAACTTTGCTGGACTCACTTATTAGTTTTAGTGTTTTTTTCTTTAGAGATTTCTTGGGAACTCTACATAGACAGCTGTAAATAGGCAAAGTTGTAGTTCTTCCTTTTAATTTGTACACTTTTAACTTCTCTGTCTTCCTTAATTGCATTGGCTAGAATTTCCAGTATTCTATTGAATAGGAATGGTGAAGGCAGCTATCCTGGTCTTGTTCCCAGTCTCAGAGAAAGTGTTCATTTGTGCAACATTCAGTGTGCTGCTAGCTGTAGGTTTTTTGTAAATGCTCTTTATCAATTTTACTTAGTTCCCCTCTATTCCTCAATTCCTGAAAAATTTTTTTATCATGAATGTTAGATTGCATGAAATGTTTTTTCTGCATAAGTTGATATGATCAATCATATGAGTTTTCATCTTTAGTCTGTTGATATGGTGCTTTACATAGACCTATTTTCAAATATTGAATACCTGGAGTAAATCTCACATGGTCATGGTATCAAATTCTTTTCATACATTGTTGGATCAGATTTCCTAATATTTTGTTGAGGATTTCTGTGTGTAAGTTCATGAGTGATAGGGCTCTGTAGTTTTCCTTTGTGTGCTTTTTTGTCTAGTTTTTGGTATCAGTACAACAGTGCATTCATAAAATGTGTTGGGAAGTGTTTCATTCACTTCTAATTTCTGAAAACCATTGAGCAAACTTGTTAATTCTTTTTAAAAAATGTTTGGTAGTACTCTTCAGTAAAACCATTCACACCTAGAGACTTCTTTTTGGGGGGAGGTTTTAAGTTATGAATTCAGTGTTTGTAATGCTTAGATTATTCAGATTAGCTCTCTTATCTTGACTGAATTTGGTAGCTTCTGGTTTTCAAAGAATGTCTCTTACTTCTAAAATGATGCATTCATGAGTCTAAAGTGCTCATAATATTCCCTTATTGTTTTTTTAAGTATGCTGGATCTGTAATTATATCTTTTGTTTCATTCCTGATATTGGTGATTTATGTCTTCTCTTTTGTATTTTGATCAGTCTTGTTAGTGTCTTATGAACTTTATTGATTTTTTTCAAGTTATGAGCTTTTTGTTTGGTTGATTTTCTCTACTGCTTTCCTGTTTTAAATTGTATTGGTTTCTGTTCTTATCTTTATTATTTCCTTACTTCTGCTTGTTCAGAATTTATTTTGCTCAACTTTTGTCCCAGTTTTTTTGAGGTAGAACTTATTGATTTAAGAACTCTCCTCTTTTTTCTGACTTTCTAATATATAGTGTTATAAATTTTCCTCTTAGCACAGCTTTAGCGGCATCCATCTATTTTGATATATATTTTAATTCTTACTTTTATAAATTCTATATATTTTTTATTTACTTTGAGACATCGTCTTAGATCCATTGATTATTTAGAAGTATATTATTAATTTCCAAGTGTTTGAGACTTTCCTATTGTCTTTCTGTTATTGGTTTTTAATTTGATTCCATTGTAGTCAGAAAACTTAGTATGGCATTGATTCTCTTGTACTGGCTGAGGTTTGATTCTGGTCTAGGATATGTTCAATCTTGGTGAATATTCCATGAATGCTTGGACAAAACCTATGTATCCTACTGTTGTTGTTAATGCTTTATAGATGCAATTAGATCCTGCTGGTTAATTGTGTTGTTTGGCACTGATTTTATGTCTAATGGTTCTATCGGTTGCTTATGGGGGGCAGGAAGCACTGAAGTATCCTAATATAATTCTGGATTTGTCTCTTTCTAATTTCAGGTCTACCATTTTTGCTTCTTGTATTTTGAAGCTGTGGATACATTTAGGATCATTATGTCTTCCTGCTGGGTTGATCCTTTTATCATTATGTAATGTCTTTCTTTGTCTCTAGTAATTTTCTTGGCTCTGAAGTCTCTTTTTTTGGATATTAATATAGGAACTCATGCTTTGTTCCTGTTGCTGTTAATATTTGTATGGTTTTTCTTTTTTCATCCTTCCATTTTCACCATAACTGCAATGCTGAATTTGAAGTGAATGTTTTTGAAACAACATATAGTTGGGGTATGTTTTTTAAATCTACTCTGCCAATCTCTGCATTTTAATTGGTGTATTTGTATCATTTATATTTAAGGTAATAATTGATATGTTACGGCTTAAGTCTACCATTTTACTATTTTATGTTTTGTATGTTTCTTGTTCTTCTCATTCTCTTTTTGTGGGTCACCTGACCACTTTGAAGGATTTTATTTTGAGTTATTTATAGGATTTTTGGTAATATTGCTTTGTATATTGTCTCATTGGTTGCTCTGCCATTAGGCTATACCTATGTGCCTTATCACACTCTAACTGATATCAACTGAAGTGTAGAAAACTTACTTCCATTTAGTTCCATTTATTTTTCCCACTCTTAAACATGGGGAGTAGGGTCCTAGAATTCCCAGAGCTTCAGTATAATTGAATATGGCTATCTAGGACAAGGGGTCAGATGTGGCTGGAAAGAGATCTATGGGCCAGACCATGTACCTATGCATAGGTATGCCTGATAAGGAAGTCAAATGTTTGCATCATGCTTTAGAATCTCTTGCTTTGTTTGTTGTTTTTATCTAGGAGACATGAGGGCTTGAGGCAAGGAAGATGCACTGGAGTGTGTTTGACCAGTTATGGAAAGAAAATATACAAGGAATAATAAGAAATACATATTTTGGGTCACTGAACTAAATCATGACCTTTTAATTCATGTCCAGTTGTATAATTTCACATAGTTGCAAGACATTTCAAGATCCTACAGAGTTAACTGCATGGAGAAGGCATGTTGAAAGAGCATTTGCCCAAAGATACTGAAAAATCCCAAGAAAACAAAAAAAGTGTTTATACCACATCAATCATTTAAATCTTCTGCATTAGAGGGTATCCCTTTTCTATGTCATTTCATTGGTGGCTGGAGGAGTGCACCTTGGTTCTGAAACATCACCGCTCCCACCATCCCCTCTGAGATGATACCTCTATGACCTGTCCCCTCTCCTTTCCCTCCCTCCTGGTTGTCCTCCCACAGAGAATGGAAGGCAGCCCTCGGGCTTTGGGCACAGGGGGTGAGTACTTGACACGTATGAAAACTAAACAAGATGTGCCTTTTCTTGTTATCTCCTTCTGATGTCACCCGTTTCTCATAGTAACACAAGTAGTTGTTTGAAAAGGGATTTGGACACTGCATATTAGAGTATTTCAGATAATAGAATTTAAATCACAAAGACGAATTAATACAGTGCATGCTGATGGAGAAGAGGGCGTGGAAAAATAAAGATGTAGAATTCCCTTATAAAGTAATAGGTAGAGAGCGAATCTGTTCTAAGACTCTGGGCTACTCATTTATGTATTTTTAATTGTTCTGTATGTTCACTGTCACTGAACGATTGTAAGGAGTGGGCTGGACAGACAAGGATGTGGACTGACTTTCGGAATTGCCTCTTGCTGGGACCAGACTTGGGGAGGAAGGTTGGAGGCGGGAGATGTGGGTGTGAGGGCACCTTCCTCACATGGGCTGTTCGACTCTGGCCATGATACTTAGCCTCTCAGAGCTTCTTTTTCATCGTCTTTAAAGTATCTGCCTGCTAACCTCACAGAACCGCACATGTTATCTTTAAGCTGTATGTCTCTGCATCTACATATATCTGCATGTATTACATTTAAATTGTAAAACTGCATATGGGGGGCTTCCCTGGTGGCGCAGTGGTTAAGAACCCTCCTGCCAATGCAGGGGACATGGGTTTGAGCCCTGGTCTGGGAAGATCCCACATGCCGCAGAGCAACTGAACCTGTGCGCCACAACTACTGAGCCCATGCGCCACAACTACTTACACCAGTGCGCCCTAGAGCCCCATGCTCTGCAACAAGAGAAGCCACCACAATGAGAAGCCTGCGCACCACAATGAAGAGTAGCCCCTGCTCGCCACAACTAGAGAAAGCCCGCACCCAGCAACAAAGACCCAACGTAGCCAAAAATAAATAAATAAATAAATAAATAATTGCATATGGGTACGAATATTAATATCATCCTTGAACATTACATAACAATCAACATAATACAGGACTAAGCACCAACATGGAATCTGTACATTTTGGGAGCAACAATGAACTGGACTATCAGAAGATTGCGTGACTCTGTGCCAGTTTTGTGATCTTAGGCAAATAATAAACCACCTGAACCCTCAATTCCCTTGTTTGTAATGTGAAGGTTTTGGGTTATAGGTTCCTTTCACGTCAGTGACTCTCTGAATGGTGAGGACTGTAAGCCGTGTGGGAGTTCAAAGAAAAAGAAATTAATAATGTGAGAATAATATGAGGAAAAAGGGGATAAAAATTGCTGTGCAGAAAATAGAAAATAAAAGAACGCAATGAAGTGCATTAGAACACAAAGAAGGAGAACCAAATCAGGCTGAAAGAAAGGCGATTTCCAGGTTAAGACGGTGAAGGCTCGGCCTGTTTGCAACCTCCCTTTATACTGATGGAACACACGCCAAAAGGCCTAGCGGATTCTCAGGACCGCCAACCGGAGCAGGGTGGGCTCTGAAACCCCACATCAGCGCCAGAGGGAAAATAGACAGTTGGAGAATTTCAAACTCTTCTCTCCCTCACAAGCAGTGTTCTCACTGACAAAAAGCTGTCGAGGTGAGGATGCTGCTTCCTCCTCATGGCCACCCAGCACCCCTTGCTCCTGGGCCCCATCCTCCACGTACGTCCAGAGACACCCCAGCATCAAGGCCTGCTCTGTGATGGAGTTGGCCAGGTGGCATGTTCCATCCTGGAAGATTTATTGGACATCTATACAGGCAATTATGTTACATTTCAAGAAACACATCTTTCTATTTTTTCCAGAGAAGACAAAATATGAGTATTTTTTAGTCCTAATTCATTTTTCGAAGCCTACATAACCCTGGTTGCAAAATCTGACAAAACACACGCAGGAAAAGGAATTCAAAGACCAATTTCAATCATGGACTGCAAAAATTAAGCAGGAGAAAAAAAAAAATCTAGAGTATAAGGAATGAAAAAATATACCATGGTCCATTTTTATTTCGGGAATGTAAGGGCTTTTGAAAGTGAAGAAATGGATTAATGTGATTTGCACATCAAAAGTTTGGCTTGAAAAACCCTGTGACCCTCTCCATAGAAGTTAATAAAATTCAGCGTCTGATTCATGGTAAACTAGGAATAGAACGGTATGTAGGAGTGGCAGGATACTAGGGACAGAAGGAACGATTTTTTTAAAGCCAAAGTAATCTTTGATGCTACGGCACTGGTAGGTTTGGACACATTGGTGGCGTCAGTGAAGGACCCTTTTCCGAAAGCAGGGTCTCCAACCCCGGCGCTATGGGGTACTTTGGGCTGGAAAATCCTCTGTAGCTGGGGGCTGTGATGTGCATCGCGGAACCCTGAGCAGCCCTCACCCCCGCCCGGCCCCCACCAGGTGCCAGCAGCAGCCCCTGCCCCGGCGTGGCAGTCCAACTGCCTCCAGACATGGCAAGTGGGCCCGGGCAAATCACCCCAGGGGCACCCCCAGCAGGGCAATACCGGTGAGTGTGTGAAACCATAAAGGGTCTAGAGCAGCAGTGACAGAAACCTTGAGCGCTGAAATGAATCCAGTGTGACTGGGACCGAAGGTCAACAGTATTTAATTTTGATTAATTTAGATTCCAGTGACCCCCCTGTGACTCATGGTCGCCCTATGGGGCAGAGTGGGTTTATGACGTTTGACCCAGGGCTCCACTTCTAGAATATTATACTAAAGCGACTCTCGGAGGTTTGTCCAAAGACCTGTGTCTCTGGCACTGTGACCTTCAGTAATGAAAAAATAAAACTGATTTCAGGACAGCAGCAGGATCTAACGTGGTTCTCATCAAGGTGTTGTTACAAATATTTCAGTTTTGAGGGGTGGTGGGGAGGAAGGGGCATTTGTGAGTCACACGTCTGCCGAGTACCACCACCAGGCAGGGTCCACATCTGGGAAAGGTCGTGATGAGCTTTTCCTGACTTTATCTGTTTTGTGCTGGTTTTAAGCTTCCCACGACTACACCCCTTTGCTCAGAATGGCAAACATCCCACTGCATAAAATCAATTGCATATTTTTTAAGTGCTTCTGTGAATTTAAAGTACATCACATTATTCCGAACGAATCAAAACTAGACTGAGAATTGGGTGAGCAGAATAAAAGTAAAAATGTTCAGAGAAAGGATTACTTCCCTTTCTTCTAGGCAGCAACCTTTATGTTCCATGAACAAACGTTATCTGAGAACCACTCAAATGTAACAAATAACTTATTTACTCTGCTGGTGCTTTTCTGGGAGAGTTGACAAGTGTATCTGTGGAGTCTGGAGGACATCCCAATTCTGAGATTCTTCTTTAGAATATGTTTCCCAAACCGTCATAATCCACTGTCACCATTCTGCCTTCTGTAAGAAGTAACGTAAACCACAGTGCAATCCCGAGTGTCCCTGGGTCACAGGAGACAGAGGTAGACGGTCAAGATCAATGCCCTCTGGCCCCCTGCTGTCTACCAACTCCACCAGCTGGAGGACACAAGTGATCCATCTTGGGGGGACAGGAAGTCATCCCGGGGGAACCAAGTGCAGGCGTGTCCTCCACTGGAAGGACCACATTACGGCTTAGGTCCATCTGAGAGGCCACTTGTGGAAGTCCCCACTTCTCTGGGACACAGTGTGTGCGAAGGTAATGGCTCAGAATCCATTCTAATGACAGAATCTCAATCAGCCCTTGAGTTAAGAATCTTAAGCACGGAAATATTTTCCCAAAGCAGCATGCTTCTTCTTCTGCATATAACATACCTTGCTATTTATGACGGTCTTCCCAAATAAGGGAAAAACATAGGAAAGGGGATCTGAGTGACAGAACACTACAGAATAGGACAATTACAAGATAATGGCCCTGGTGATGCCACCTCGCGAATTTGCCAACTTTTCAGACTTCAAATGGCATTTGTTTCAGACTTTTCTTTGTACCATCTCAGAGATGGATGGCTACCAGGAAGGTTGATCTGTTTAATCACTTTTTCTTCATATTATTTAGAAAAAAGAAGTTAGTTTTTCTGGTCTGTTTTAAAAACTCTTAGGTACTTAAATCAAGCAAATAGGCCCAGGAGCATTCATGACAGATTTAGTTCTGTCTACTTTCTTCTCTTTTCCTCCCTCCCTTCTTTCCTGCCTCCCTCCCTTATTCCTGCTTTCTGATTTTCCTTTTATCCTAAACTTCTCATACCTGAGCTTTAAAAATCCGTGTCCTTTTTCCTTTCATAGGAAAAATTCACAATACAGTGAAGGATTCAGTTGGATAGGTTTTCTCTTAAGACATGTAGAATAGTCTGCACTGAAAGCTGTGTTTTACTGCATGTTCCATTATGAAGTCAAATCAATAGATGCAACCTTGACTATGTACACAATGGCTTGACTTCAAGATTAAAGTAAAAATTTTGAATATCGGTCTTACCACCTCAAGTTTGCCTGTTTTAATGGCTATTGGATTTTTATAAAAATTAGGCAATTAGACAAAAGTATATTTTAAAAAGCTTTATGTAGATCAATTTTGTATTAATTACAGATTAGAAATTGAAACAAAAACCATCAAAATACAAACATTGATAGGACAATTCTTACTAGAATAGGAAGAGATAACTACAATGATGGTTCAAGTATAGTGCTAGATATAATTTCATTTTTCCTACCAATATTTTGAGAGAAATTCTAAGAAAAGAACCATCTCTTACTCACTTTTGAATGTGCATAGGTCCCATCCAAATTAGAGCTTTGATTTATTAAATGATGAGGTCGTCATATTACCTTTTGTTTCACTGAATGCATTCAATTACTAATTGTTCTCCCAAATAATGTCATTTTAACATTTAACATTTTTTCCCTATTTCTACCAAATTCTCCAAGTGTACTTACAGCTTGTTATAAAACATTTTCTTTCCAGCTCTGAAATTAAAATCTGATGTTATCATGCCTCATGTGATCAATTGCATGGCACACACATCTCTCCATAGGAATCAGAATCAGACCTAGTGGACTCATCAGTTTGCCTGATGGCACTTTCAAGGAAAGGTCTTCTTTCCATTTTTAAAAATTTTTTTATTTTTATTGGAGTATGGTTGATTTACATTGTTGTGTTAGCCTCCACTGTACAACAAAATGAATCAGCCATACACATATAGATATCCCCTCCCTTTTGGACTTTGCTCCCATTTCGGTTACCACAGTGCATTAGGTAGAGTTCCCTGTGTTATACAGTATGTTCCCATCAGTTGCCTATTTTATACATAGTAAAAAGGTCCTCTTTCTTAACTCACTCCAGACTTGTGTGAGCACACCCCCGAGGGGAGGCCAAGAGGGTGTGAAAACAATGTTATTTCCTGTTAATTGTTCACCCCTGCTCTCATCCTCCAGCTCCGATGTCCTTCTACGTTTAAGACAATGAAGAGGAAAGTTGTGGGATCCGTTCTATGTGCAGAGGAGAGCTGCTCTCTGTTGGGTCGACTCCTTGCCAAGTGCAAGTTAGCCATGTGTAGGTTTCAGCAAGATTGAAGGGTTTCCTGTGCTCTTTCCACATGAGCATTCCCTAGTGATGGGAGAGAATTCGTCTTACAGTTACTTGTATCAATACCTTCCAATGTCTCTTAAATTTGAATATGTGAACTGACCCATCTTTAACAAAGCCTTTAGAGTATGTTTTACTTTGCTGAGAGCTTTTCTCGTCTGTTGCTCAAGTCATAAGACAGGCTCCTTTACCCTTAGTAAAGCACAGTCATCAAGCAGTGCTTTCTCTCTCCTCCTCAGTGCTTCTCCTCCTCATTTTCACCCCTTTGGCACAAATATTTTTCTTTAGAGCAGTTGCTTTACTGTGAGGGATCTTTTCTCATTTATCTTTGTTGTCATTTAGTCATATCACTTTTTCTTAGTTTTCTGTATAGACTTATGCTTCCTTTTTTTAAAAGCTGTCTCTAAGTGTACAGTGAGGTAAGAAGAGAGGGATTTGATTGAACACGATGCCTCAGTGAAGTTCCCAAGGAGAATCTTGGCTGGACACCACGGGCCTCCCAGGTCAGGAGGCAATGACCTGGACGGGAAGAGACCGCAGGACCAGGAAATGAAACACCCTCTCTCCAGGGACAAGAAGAAACCTCGAATCATTCACTCACTCATTCAACAATATTTTATGCTTCCACTATCTCCAGGCAGTGGAAAGAGAATGGAAGACATCAGCTTCCTCAGGGGAGCGCATTGGCCAGTCAGATGGGAGGCAACTCATCTCATCTCTGAAAAGTCAAACTTGCCATTTTAGCCATTTGAGTACAGAAGCCAAATGCTCTTCTCATGAGAGGTCATTTGGATAGTTCAAAACTTGTAACACATTCATTTATCCAGGTGGGAAGTGTTTGTAAAACTCAGCTTTTAAACATATTTGAAAAAAGTGAATGATTTGGCAGGTAAACAATAAAATTCTCTGTGTATTTAATTTCCAATGTCTTTAGGAGATGAAAGAAAACAGAACAATGCCTCTTCAATGGTTTAGTCTTATGGCTTAATCATCTTTAAAAAATATACTGGTCCAACATTGAATGTTTGTTTAAAAAAATACAATTGTATGGGATTTTTGTTTGTTGTTTTGAGGTTTGGTGAGTACAAACCAAAATTCATTTTTAAATTGATGTTTTATCTCATCTTCATACACATAAAGGTACATACAAACAGCATTTTGGAGAAAGGCAAAGAGGATGCCAATAATGGGACACAGACAACAAGCAGTGTTTGTGCAGCTGTTGATCATTTATAAAGTGGTTTTACATGCAGTGGTATGTATATGACAAATATTACTACAGTGTCCACTCTATGTATGAAGAAACTGAAAACCAGGGAGTTTAAATAATTTTAAGAAAGAGATTGAAAGACTTAAATACAAAGACAAAGAGCAGGGGAAGCAAACACACATTTCTGGAAGGTGGGCTGTTAAATGTGTTGGACACTCTTCCTTTTCACCTTCATGGCCACCTCACAAGAGGCAGTGACCACCCAGACCCCGAAGTCATGTCCTGGGGACCTAGTTCAGGTGCAGCCCATGTCCAAGGTCAGCCATTCCTGACACCCGCAGCCTCATCTTCCACTGGCCCATGATGCCCGAATGTCTGTGATGTAAATTGTGCGATGATTATTAGCATGGTTATTGCCTGTGGTCCTGAGATTTATAGTTTCCCCAAATCAGGGCACATACTGGGAAAACATACATCCATTGTAAGTGCTAATGGGTAGTACAGATGAAAACTCCCCATCACACACTGGCTAATCACGAGCCGTAGAAAACGCACACAGAAGTGCGCACAGAAACGTACGGAAGACTTAAGGGAATTGAATGTGAGAGTACTAATTTTGTTTTCTTCCCCCTTCTACTGCTTGATCTGTGGAGGTAGTCACCCAACACAGTTAAGGCAGCTAAATCACATTAGCAACCTGCTCGAGTTTGCCTGGTGTATTAGTGACTCCTCAGGACTGTGCTCCGTGAGATGCCGGCCTCCTCTCTCTGCAGGTTATTGACATGTGTTCTTAAGATTGTGGAATGTTTTATTGACTTCATAATTATTCTGTGTGTGTGGTTAGTTTGGTTTATATGTATGTGTAAGCTTATTTTATGCTCTTTAAAATGTAATAAAACTAAATTATATATGATCCTCCCAGAGTAGAGAGGGTCTTGGTGAAGAATTCTGACTACCGTTGTCTTGAGTTACTCGGTAAAAAAAATAATGGTGAGTCCCCTCCATATGCCGGATGCTGTATTAACAACGTAGCAGACAGGCCCTGCCTTCAGATAGTTTACAGTTTGGTAGGGAAGGTGAGGAACATAAATCATCCATATTTCATAAGCCAAGAGCAGCTCCAGAAGGAGGTGCAGACTAGCGCAGAAGTTCAGGGGCAAGACAGCATTTTCTGGTTTAGATTCAAGAAGTTTTTAGGAAAGTGGTATTTAACCAGATTTTGAAGGATATGAACAATTTCGAGAAGCAGAAAAAAAGCGAATATTCCTGAGGAAAGGAAAAAAAAGGAGAAAGGAACTTTTTTTGGGGGGGTTGCTGTGCTATGTGATGAATTAATGAAGGAACAAACTTAGAGCCCCAGGCAGAGGAGGGTGGAGACGGAGGCCAACTGCCCTCACCAGGAAGGCTTCCATCTCCCCGGAGTCACAAAACCCCGGTCTGAATGCTTATTCTGCTGTGGAGAGAGTGGTCTCTTCTATTCCTGATGCAAACCTCAGCCCCCTGATCTGTGAAGTAGGGTTAAGACGGCGTCCAGCGCGGAGGGTCGTTGAGAGAACTGAGTACGAAGACGTACGTGAGGTGCTCATCATACTTCCCGGCATCCAGGAGGTGGTCGCTGAGTGTGAACTGTGTTCATTAAAGAGGAAAACATCACAGAAATGGAGAGTTGTTGAGGTCACCAACGGGGGGTGTAGGGGGGAGGAAATAGGGGGACACAGAGCACTGGAGAAATGAAAGGGGAAGAAAGGGACACCAGTGAAGAACACAGTGGATAACTCGTCATGGACAGGAAGGAACAAAAGTGGTGTGTAGGCTCCTTGGGTCCAGGACAACTGAACATTCCAAGGGGCGTCGCTTAGGAATGTCAACCACTGCTGGAGGGTCAAGACGGGGGCGGACTGAGAAAACTTGCCTAGAGTTGGCATTCAGAAATGGCTTTTAAGAGGGTAGCTTTCATAGAAATAGGAGAAGAAAAGCCAATTGTAAACAGGTCAGCAGTGAGTTGGTGGCAGGGAAGTAACGTCCAGGAGGGAGGATGCTTGAGAACTTGGGTCGTTAGTGGCAAACCAACCAACCACAGCATGAAATGGTGGAGACAGCAAAGTCCAGAGGGAACGTCTGTGATGAAGGGGACCCCGGGGGGGCTGAGATGAGGTGAAAGTCAGCCAGGCCAGTCCAGGAGGAGGCCGTTGTCAAGCCAGAAGTTACGGAGGGGGGAGGGGCAGGAGAGGCCTGGACGGGCAGAGGTTAGGGACATGGGCAGAGGAGGGCGGTTCGGGGAAGGAGAGAAGTGCTGCAGACAGGGCAATTCTGAGGGGCAGGGAGCTTCACCCAGTGGCAGATGGACTGGGCAGTGGCCCGGAGAACCGAGTCTTAATCTCAGAGGCTCGACCACCTTCCCGGTCTTGGACACAGCTCTCCTGTTCTTACTGGGAAATACAGAATTTAAATAATCCTCAAGGTCCTTTCTAACGTGAACTCTTTATGTTTCTTGACAGACGGTTTTTCATTTTCCTATAACTCTGGTTGGAGGGAGATTGCTTTATACACAGTTTTGAATTTTTCTTAATGCTGTGGTTGAATAAGTACTACCTTGATGTGCAGGGGCAGAGGCTTGTGCTTTCACGTTTATGACTTGGATTTTCAAAGCAAGCCATTTCAAATTCGCAGTAACGTTACAGAAGGCAGGAAGCGGCCAGCAGCCCTCTTTTGACCGTTCCCTGGCCTCTCCTCTCCACGGGCCTCTCCTGCCCGCCTCTGCTGTCGGCAGATGCTGGGATGCTCTGGGCCGCCCCTCTGCCTGCAGAGCCCCTGCTGCCCCCAGGCCGCTGGAGTGGGGACCCGCAGGAGGGAAGGGGCCCAGATGGTCTGGCTGGCGGGAAGGGCGCCCAGAAGTGTGTCTGAAAGTGGGCGTCCATCTGGGAAGTCTCTTGATCCTGTTGGTCAACACGCACTTTGCAGCAAGACCAAGGTGTGTTTCCAGAGTCGCCTCCTGAGTTTGGCGGAGTGACTGGGGAGCTGGTGAGGAGAGGGGACGTGCCAGGAGGGAGGCTGCCCCTCGGGGACAGGGGTGCTGGGACCAGCCTTCTGGTGAGTAAGGACTGTGTGTCCTCAAGAAGCCACACTGCTCCACCAGCAGCCAGCATGGGGCTGGATGTTCTGTTTCACTCTTTTAAAAAATTCTCTAACACAAGATATTTTGTATTAAGGAGAATGAAAGGGTCTGTAAGGTAGAGAAAATGACCAATTGTGCTACCCACACACGCCAACTGTCAACATCTTATTGTAAGATCGCTCTAGTCATTTCTGAGCATAGATTTTTGGTATGTTTCTGTGCTTATAATCCTACCCTATTAATGCTTTTGTTTCCCGTTTTGTACCTAACACATGCACATCCTTCTGTGTCATCGGTGATTTAACATGTCCTCAGCAGAGAACTCACTGCGTGGTGGGTGATGACATCCAGCAGAGGATGAAGGAAGCATTCCCTGCCCTGCTGAGGTAGGGGCCGTGCAGGGGGCCGGGGGCTGGGGGTGGCGTGCAGGGTGTGGGCCCAGAGGACTCAGCTACTGTCAGAACTTCCAAAGCACAGACCCGGCAGCTGGCAGATTGAAATTGGCTCTTGGACATTCAATCAAAGTCAGTTAAAAATGAGTTGATCTGAGAAACCGGAAAGTACCTAGAAATGAAGAGCCACTTAGGTGTAAATTTAGATCGTGTGGATGTAGGTGCACCAGCAGAAAAGCCATTGCAGAAACTAAACGGAGAAGGTCGAGCCAGCTCTGGAGTTTCCATTGCCCCAGTTGTCTAAACACTCAGTAAATGAAATCGACGGGTCTTAACAACGAAATCGATGTCTGGATGGACCAACAAATTGAAGCCCAGCACGAGGCTGAATTCCACACCAGACCCACAAGAGGACCTTGGATGATCCTGCAAGAGAACAGGAATCTTGTCTTCCCTGTAGTAGTGTATTAATGTTTTCATAGAAATACGATTATCCCATACACTGGGGATAAAATAGCCTTTAAATGAAAGTTGCATAAGAGTTCACCGAAAACAAACAAAATGATATGTTTCATATTTTGGGGGCGTTGCAAAGTTAAATAGGTACATATTCACGGATTAAGTATATTCTAAAGTTGTTCTAAAATGCAATCTAAATTTGATAGTTTAAGAAATTAGAGAATTATTCTGATAGAACCGTAAACATTTTGTGATGGAGGAAGAAGAACAAAGTCAAATGAAGAGATTCATTGTATGACTTGCAGTATCATACATTCAGCATAATTTTTGGTAGAAAACAAAATCATCCTTTTAGGCTGCTCAAATATGGTTTCCGAAAGGAATGGGGTTGATTCTACACTACAGAGGTACCTACAGAACCTATGTGTGCGGGGCCACCAGCCAATTTGCTAATGGGAGTTATTTATAAAGGTTCACGCCGGTGCTGCTTCCAGCTGCCACCTGGCCTGGTACGGATGGAGGTCGGGGGCGTTGTGCGCTACTGCGAGGACTTCCGTCACTTCACACAAAAGCTTCAAGTTTGGGGTCCCCAGCTGGACCCCCGACCGGCTGGCTGCCCATCCGGGGGCTTTTGACAGTTCCCCTCAGGACTGAGAATTTTCCAGAACAACCCCCGGAGCTCAGGAAAGAGCTGTGCATATAATCACGGTTTCATTAAAGCAAAAGGAAGCAAGTCAGGACTGGACAAAGGGAGAGAGTCACAGGGCAGAATCTGGGAAGGTTCCCGACGAGAAGGTTTTGTCACCTTCAGGGTCGAGATACCCTCCCGGCACCATGTGTGCCTTCGTGCTCGATGTTAGCATTCCGGGAGGTCTCCGTCCAGAGTTTTTACTGGCGTTTTGTTGCATAGCCATGGTCGATCGAATCACTGTCCACTTGTTTGGACTCTGTCTCCAGCCTCAACCAATTAGTCGAATTCATTAAGGGCAAAGGCTGAGGCTTCCTGGAGAAGAAGGGCTCTCCTCAGGACCGCAGTACTGACTTCTGAGTCTCCGGCTGGATGGTCTGACCTACGGAATCTGGACTCTTGCCAGCCTCCACAATCACATAAGCTGATTCCTCATATATATGTATACACCCTTACATACATTTTATAAGGATACATATATATTTACATAATATACCTATATATACACACATGCATCCCATGGATAGCTATGTATATAAAATATAATCCCATATAGGTTCATGTAGGTATATTTCAAATACATATATTCCAGAGAAACAGAACCAACAGAAGGTTATGTATAATTGGTACAGACGGACTCTTATGCCTAGACTACTTAGAGGATAACCAAGATCTTTGCCTGCAAATGGGATGGTGCTGTCACAAACACCTGAAAACACGGAGGTGGATTTGGAATCGGACCATGATGGGAGGCTGGAAGAATGCTGGGGGGCGGGCACAGTAGAAAAAGCATAGATGTGCTGAGCAGACTATCTGTAGAAACATGGACTTTGAGGACATAGCCAGTCAGGGCTCCCAGATTGCCTGTAGAGATCTGAACAGGAGGAGGCTGTCCGGGAGGGCTTAGGAGGAGGTCAGGGAGGAAGGGAGAGCCTTGCCATACAGGGGCCAAAGCCCAGCGGAATTGTGTCCTGCCGTTACGTGGCACACACAGCTTGTAAACCATGAAACTGGACCCGTAGCTGAAGAGACTTCCAAGCAAAGTGTTGAGTGTACAGCCTGGTGTCTCCTTGGTGCTTATTGTAAAATGCAAGAAGAGAAAGAGAAATTGAGGGAAGAACTGTGTAATAAAAAGATGATTGGGGAAATTCTCAGCCTATCCAGATTACAAAACACACTAAATTCAGAGATTTACTAACAGGAAAGTGTGCTCTAGAGGAAAAGCTGAGGGTACGGCTATACCATCGTTTGTTAATACCCTGGAAAGATCAAAAGGTCAGAGTGGGCAGTCACGCAGATAAATCTCTTTGAAGAGATTAAGGGTGTAGCTTAGAGATGCCTTCAATAACACCAGAGAATACCTAGGAAACCTAAAGCATTATCCCTCAGCCACCTCAGCAAAAGCCAGAAGTAGGGATGGGGCTATGTAGGAAAATCTGTGGATGGCCCTCTGGTCTAATGCAGTGAGTCCCTGTGACATACATGGGCGACCCACAGGGTCTCAAGAATTTTGTATCAGCAGAAACACTGCCAGCTTGGTCCAAAAGGAACAGAGAGCGTACAAAATGAAAGCAGGCTGTCAGGTCCCCCAAATTCGACAGACAGGAAGCAGACTAATCCAGCTACTCAGTAGAAAGCAAGTGCTATCTTTCGTGAGAAAAGAAAAATGACTCAGAAGGCAGAGCCTTCTGAAGAGGTAGAGGATTGGTCCCAGACCTTGCAATTTTGAAATTGCAGTTTTGAAATTGCTTGGGATCAGTGGCTCCTTTTTTTCCTTTCATTTTCTCCCTTTTGAACCAAAATGTCTATAATACTCATCACATCATTGTATGCATCATGTCATTGTATTTTGAGGGTGGATAACTTGTTTTCTAGTTTCACAGGTCCACATATCGGGAGGGATATTGCCCCAGGATCGGTCATACCCAGATTCCCATCCATATCTGATTTAGATTATGATTAATAGAAAACTAATACAATATTTTAAGAAAAGAAAATGCAACCTATGATCAAGAACTGCCATTTTTGTTCAATAGACATTCAACAGACTTTCTTATATGCTTATTTATTCAAAACACTGTACTTAATTACACAGCTATGTTATTTATTTATAGGTAGTAGCAGCCACTATGACTTTTAAAGGCCAATATAAATGCAAATCCAACATGACAATCTTTATGAAGTTTCATTTTCTTTTCGGAATAAAAATGAGAATCATGATAATTCTTCTGATAAAAGATAATGTCATAATCCCACATTTTACTGAAGTTATTTTTATCACCAATTAGCAGAAAGTCATTTACATATAAATTTTAGACTAGTAAAGTCTCATAGGGGCTTTGGGAGGTAAAATGAATCGAGCAATATTATCTCATTTCATAGAAAAGAAGATACGTGGAGGAGAGAAAAGCTTTCGTGAGGAAACACTGCAAGGTAGTGACTGGCTCGGAGGCAGCACACAAGTTTGCTGAGTCTGAGTCCTTGCCTTGCGTATCAGCTATCGCCAAATTTTTCTCTCATGACCTTGAGTGACACTGTGACTGGTCCCCTCCCTCCAGGGAATCAGGACTGAACTGTTGGAAATTTTTCATTACACAGAACATCTCCATTAGGTACTGAAACAATAAAACTCTATAGACTTATTATATTATACTGTACCCACAAATGGCATAGTTACAAACCAATCCCTAATTTGAGAATTCCAGAGAGTTCAAAGGGGTCAAATGTTTAATTGAAATGGAATATTAAACTAAATTGCTAGTGCACTGCTTCAATATTATTGAAGTACTAATAAATACATTAAAAGACTGTTAGCAGAAGTACTTCCTGCTGAAGAATGATCATCCCAGTAAGACCATTAGCTCATTTTGTAATATACGGAGAAGGTTGTTTTTAGCTAATTAAATGCCATGCATTTTTGATAGCACTTAACAATATGTGGTTAATTATTATTATGCAGGGTTTGTTCTATAGTATTAATTATGATGAACTCATTTGGCTTTTATAAGGATGGGAAATGTGTTGGTTTGGGGGAGGTACAGCATTTATGGTGTTCTATTGTAATTTAGATTTAAATTAATAGAGTTTGGAAATTGATATGAAAGACAAAGAGTTTTCTCAATAGGGTCTCACATTGAGACAAAATAATAGTTAAGGGAAGAATCTTGGTAGGTTTGACATCTTGATAAAGCTGAGTTTGTTCTACACTAAAAAGCATCATCTTTATGCAAATCACTGTAAGAATTGCATAAATGAATTGATTCTCACCACCTGGACTCAAGGACCCTGTTAACAGAGTAATTTGAAGAATTTCTGATTCCTGAATCATGCTCCCGTGACTTAGTCACCCTGGTACTCGGCTCTTCTGTCTCCAAGCTGTCTCAGGGCTTCCTCTCCCGTCAGGGCGGTTCCCCAAATGGGGTCCAGCTCAAATTCCCTGCAGAGATGTTAGAACACGGTGTGTCAGGATCCAGCCCCACACACCACGACTCAGGTCCTCCAAGTGGGCCTGGACAGCATACTTTCCCAAGTGACCGAGTGCCTGGGCTGGCGGTGGGGCTGGGGAGGGAGTGATGGCAGACGAGCTCGGGGTCTCTTTCCCGGGTGGTGAGGATGTCCTGGACTTAGGCGTGGCAGTGACTGCATGCCTCTGTAAATTTAGTAAAAATCATTGACTTGGACGCTTGGAAAGAGCACAGGTGGTGGTTTGTGAAGTGCCCCTGGACGCGGGGGTTAAAAGAAGACCCGGCAGTGGGGCCTGGCCTCGCACGTGTGTCTCCTCTCAGGCCGGGAAGGGGACCCTTCAGACCTGACGGGACACACCGGACTGTGAGGGCGCCAGGCTCCCTGGCTGCAGGTGTGCACGCCTGCGCTGACAGGCTGGCTGCAGGTGGAAAGATGGTGGATTTTACCCCGTCCTTGTTTGTGTAACTTTCACATGGTGCACACGTGTCATTAAACCTAGCATTTCTGGCAACGTGCAGAGCACACACGTCTCATCCAAATGCAGCCTGGATGCTGAGCAGGGACTCTCCGAGGAGCCTCGGGTCCGGCCAGCTCGCTGCCCCTGCGCAGCCAGCGTGAGCAGACACACCAGGACAGGCCCTAAGTCTAAAGGAACCACGTCTCTGACGGGCCCCCAACTACTGGGAGAAACGTGCCCTCGGTGGCGGGGAGGGCACGCGGTCAGCTCCTGGGTCACCGGGCCCCACACCTCTGTCTGCGGCTTAGGCTGAGGAAAGACGCCTGCCCTCTTCACTCCGGCGTGAGGCTCTGGGGCCGCGAGGGGGCTTGCATGGGGGACAGGGGGGCCTAAGGTTCCCAGGGTCATTTCCGAGCGTCTTAACTCACAGTGATTTCAATAAAGTGTGCCGAAGAAGCTACTCTGTAGGTAATAGGAGGGCATTTTATTAGAAGGAAGACTTGTCTTAACTCAAAACACTTAAAATAATATCTTCTGTGAACTTGGGTCTGAGGCCATCTGCAGGTTGGGGTCCTACCTCACCAAGTTTGGACAAAAGCAGGAGGATGGGAGGGGGACCTGGCCGGGCAGGGCTGGGGCCTCTGCCCTGGTGGAGCCAGAGGTGCTGGACGGGCGGTCAGGCAGGGCAGGTCCCAGAGCAGGACGATGACACCACCTGTGTCCTGTGCTTTCATTTCCTTGTTCGCAGCCCTTGTCACCTGCTCTTTGAACGTCCCTCTGAGAGCTTCCAGGCAAGCGTTGTTTGCCCCATTTTATAGATTCGGAACAAGGGCTGGGGTGGGTCGTATGTGAAGGTTAAAGTCAGGGTCACGGTGAGGGTTCAGGACAGGAAGCAGCACGCAGCAGCCGGGGTGTCCGGAGGGCATGGCTCAAACTCCTCCTTCCCCTGCAGGAGGGGACATTGCAACGTGAAGGGAACGGCACACATAGGAGCATCTCGGTGCTGGAGCCCTCTCCTCGCTCACCCTTCACCTCTCAGAAGCCTCCTTATTGTTTATCAAATGTACGCACTTCTACGTTAGTTTGAGGCAGAATAAATGAAGGAGGGAAGGAAGATAAATAAGGTATGAGGTGAGAACTGCCATCCCACGTGGCTCCCAGGAACGTGAAAATCACCGGGTTTGAGGTCTGATTCACCTGATTCCACCAGTTCCCAGTCCTGTGACGTTGAAAAGTCAATCTCTCTGAGTTTAAGTTTTCACATCTGGGACACAGGGTTAATTATGCCTGGTTGAGTTTTTGCAATGATCAAACATGGTAAAGTGTAAAATGCTTGGCCTAAATGCAAAAAGGGGACCTGAGCTGCCAGGGAGGTGCTGTCTTGAGCCCCCTAAGCCGCGTCCTCTTCCTTTCTTCCTCCAAGCTCGGCCTGGCTGACTTGCTCACATGGCAGTGACGTAGGTTCCTCTAGTTGCATAAATTGGGTTTGCTTTGTGTTAATCCCCGTGTTCAGCAGCAGTACTCCACCTAAATGGGAGCAGCGCTAAAACAGCTTATGTGAGCGTAGACTGTTGCCCGATGGCTCAGGGATATCATGGAAAGTTCTTTCTCTGTACCCGGTATGGTTTAGAAGAAACTAACGCCACCAGACAGCGGCACAGGTACACGGCAGCGTGCGGCAGAAATGAACATCAGCTGGGAAAACACGATCGTTCAATAGTCTGACACAGTTGGAAATTTCCATTCATTGATAAGTTCTTAAAAGAAGCAGAAGAATCAGGTTTTTACTGTGTCTGATAATGTGCTATTGTTTCTCAAATTCAGGTTTACTTCTCAACTATTAATAGCTAACTCAGACCCATCCCCTCTAGTGCTAATTACCAGCAGAGAAAGGAGGAAAAAAACCAATTTAGACGAGTATATTAGTCTTTCTGAAGACGATAGTAGAACAAAGGCGTCTCCCGCAAACATTCTATGAAATGTCGAGTGTTCTTCTCGCCTCTGTCTGCTCTGTGGATGTGGACTGGGAAAGAGAGCAAAGGATGCTAGTTTTTAAAAATGTTTAAACTTCTAATGACTATAGATAATATAATTTTATATTAGAGTTAGAATGGCAATTAAGAGTATATTCTTTTTAAATGTTTCAAGGAAAAAAATCACACGAGTTGCACTGTAATTGTTTTCATAGAGAGACCGTGATCTAAGATATTAATTAAGATAAAGCGCAAATACGGCTTGAGATTTGAGCTTTCCATTTGAGATGGAAGTGAAGCACTACAAAAGCTCAAAAGGCTTTGTTTGATGACTTTCTGAGTGAGAACAGTTTTCATTATTTTACTCTTTCCCAGAATGTATCAGCCAGAAGCAGCTTTGTCCTTGCGGCCTGAAAATAAGCAGACACCTTTAGACGTGGATCAGCATATTTTTTAGATTTAAGCAAAACTTGCTGAGGCACATACACATTTTCATACCCTTTTGGTGTTTGAATCAAAAGCATCTGGGCCATCACAGAGCCATATGTATTTTGTGTTTCCGTTGCTTTGAAATAGTAATTCACGATACCTCTTGGTGGGCTTGAGGATGCACGCTCAAGAGAAAGATTACGCAACAGCACCAGGGAGCCTCCTTTCTGAGCCCCTGCATTTCAGGCTGCAGAGGGAACCAATGGCCTTCATTATTACAACCGATGGCTTCTCAGCACAAGTGTGGGAAGTACCTACGTTTACATGCTGCTTATTACTAATGATCAGAAGTGGAGGAGACTGTGAGAGGCCACAGTGGAAGTTTGGGGCCTAAAGGCAGAGGAGGTGAGAGCGATTCTGATGGAACAAAACGAGCCAGGCCAGGTCCCTGCGAACCATCTCCAGGGATGCTTTGCCCCACGTGTCCACCCGGTGGATCCACGTGTAACAGGTCCTTTAGAAATTTCTCAACTAACACAAAGGAGGTCCTGGAAATTATTTATAAATAATCTCCCCCTGAAATGTCAACGTAAGCAATTAAATATTAAAGGGCAATCTTTCCATTGCTTTAGTTTTTTTCACAGATCAAATGAGAATAACAAGAGTACCTGTCTCATAGCCTCTGTAAGAGAGTGGTTAGAATCATATGAACTAATATATAAAAACACTTAAATACTGTCTGATTTTAGCAGGTATTATTTAGATGTTACTCATCTTTGTCACCAGAGCTATCATCATCCAGATGGAATATGGGTCGGGAAATAGGCGCTGCTGTCTGAGTACTACCATCTTTAGAAATGCACTTTTTCCCCATCAAAATGTTAATTGAAGTTTATTACCTCTTTCATCATTAATTTATTTGCATTTCCTAATAAATATCCAATAAAAAGCCAGTTGTTTGATGAAACTTAATGTAACACTTGAGGAAATGCCCATTAAGGAAATTTTCCATCAAGACTGAGAGGTGAAGTCGGGGACGGAGACACGAGACTCCAAGGTTTCTCCATGGTGCTGCCCTGGGTGTTGGGTAGCTCGCTTTTCTGAACAGAATCCGTGAAATAAAGGTCACATTTCGAGCTGACAGGCTCGCCCCCAACTAGAAGGCCTGTCCACCAGGCCAAGGCACAGGGACTGACGACAGGCCTTGCAGGAACCGGGCGTGGCTTCCAGCTCAGGCGGAACCAGGACGGAACCGGAAGTGTGTCTCCCGACTGTTTGCAACGTTTGGACCAAAGCCTGTGTCTCCTTCGGTAATTCTGTCATTCTTGCTTTGTGCTGCCTCAGATCCAATTGCACTTAGAAACTGATAAATATGAGTGCTTGAAAAACATAGATGAATAATAAATGCTTATAAATTCTTGTTTCCTGCGAGATTTATTCAAGCCTGTAGCAGGGAGGCTCTTAACAAGCAGGCGTGGTCACTCACCTTCGGGGGTTTAATCTCAGAACTGATCACTTCTCGGTACACCCGCTGCGTCTGGTCTACACTCCATGAAGATGTCACCTCATCGGATCCACTCAACTCGTGGGTCATGGAATTCCACACACAGGCATCTGGCGGTGTCTCTCCTCCACGGAGGACTAACCCAACACAGAGACACGGAGTCACACGCGCCTGCCTTTTCTGAATGAATGAATGATGATGAGCTTCAGTGCAGTAGGAAATGGCCTTTGTTGGGATGATGGCTGATGTGTCCCTATTTAGAGCTGCCATAGCAAAACACCACAAATCTCTCACTGTTCTGGAGGCCAGAGGTGTAGAATCAAGGTGTCAGGGGGTCCACGCGGGAGTCCTTCCGTGTCCCATCCCAGCCTCTGGCCCGTTTGCTGGTGATGCATGGTGTCCTCTGGCCTGCAGCTGCCTGACCTTTGTTTCCAGCACAGTTGGCTCTTGCCCTGTGTCTTCTAAAAGGAGACCAGCCATGTTGTATCGGGGACCCGCCCGTCTCCATCATGACCTCACCTTAACAAATTACATCTGCGATGACACTGTTTCCAAATAAGTTCATGTTCTGAGGTATTCGAGTTTAGGACTTCCACCGGTCTCTTTTCTGGGACACAATTCGACCCCTAAAACGTAGGGAAGTGACAATTAGCTCTCAGATGAGTGGCTAAACATTCAACTAAGGAAAGTCCTCCCAAATATTTTCTTCTGAGATGCCATAAGCTAACTATCTGGACGGGGAAATCATGGGCTGGCTTAACAGCTGGTTACAGAAAACAAGTCCTTTTCCAGGGAAGGAAAACAGCAAAGAAAGAGGTAAATTGGGACGGGCATGTGTTTGGAAAGCATGCCTGACATATGAGAAAGATTTCTGGAAAATAAAAAGATGCTCAGTTTATGGAAGAGAAGAGGTAAGGAGTGAGGGTTCCAGCCTCGAAAGGGCGTGCGAGGGGAGAGGAGTCAGACGCGCGTTCTCGTAGCGGGGGGCATGGGGGGCAAAGCAGGAGGCATATGCGTTCTGGCTGAAGGTAGAAGCTTTACTGACCCCGGAAGGAAGGCTTGTCCCTGCTGGCATCTCCCCACGCCAGCCTCACCTGATTCTCCAGGCAGACGAGCGTATCTGGGCTGTCTCTTTCCAGCAGCATCCTGGGTCCCAGCAGGTTCTGGCTTCTCAGCATTGGAAATGCATTTGCTTTGCTGGTCAACTCCCTGCACCCTTGGTACAAGCCTGAGAACAGTGAGAATCGTTGCTTTACCCGTGAGCATGGAACGACACGGCCACTGCATCCTGTGGGTACCTGGTGGTCTGGTACTCGGGCGTGCGATTCCTGATGTCCACCCCTGACCCCGTGTGGTTGGATTGCATCCCCCAAAGCTATGTCTGCATGCTGACTCCCCAGTGCCTGTGGATGTGGCCTTGCTTGGAAGTAGGGTCTCTGTCGATGTTAGCAAGCTACATGAGTTCCTCCTGGGTTATGGTGGGTATAACCATAACCGATCACTGTTCGTGTAAGGAGGCAGGTCTGGACCCAGACACACAGGGAGAGCACCCCCCGAAGGAGAGGAGAGGGACTGCACCCCCTGAGGACGCGTGCTCGGGGCCTGGGCTTGCGGAGATCCTGCACTTTCAGTGCGCTGCTGTCAAGTCTCCAAACTCTTAATAGCCTTGGGAGAGGGGCCCCCAATCCAAGCCCGGGGGGCTGTCAAACTCTTCTCATTCCTGAGGCATTTCCCTCTGTCCCTGCTCTGTGGCTCTCCTGCCACCGAGCCCGGGGGCCTGGCTGACGTCTCCTCTTGGCCTCGGCTGCTGCGGCTCGTGTCCTGCTCTCCCTTCCCTGCTCTGCGTCTCTTCACATTCTGTGGCCACCACGAATCCCCGTGTCTCTCGGCATCTGACACCGGAACGTCCTAAAGGTGGGACCTCTGTGCCTGTGGCCCGTTGGAGAGGTTAGTTAAACTCTGTCTGCCTTTGGGGACAGATGCCCCCTGGGTCCACAGTGGCTGGGTGGGTGGCTCAGGGCTCCCCGAAGGCCGATCGGAGACCTGGCAGTCGCCCTGGCCGCTGCCCCAGCCTGGATATCTGACCCTGGTGAAGACTCGCCCTCTGCGGACGAGGCTGTCCTGAGCTGGCCTGGCCCTGGTGTTCATTCACGCTCCCGCCCCGTCAGCATCCTTCCGCCTCCGTGGCTCCATGCTAGCACTATCATCTCCTAGTCAGAGAAAGTGACTTCTTTTAGTTTTGAAAGTTTTGTTTTGCTGCTGAAAAGAAGCAACACACATATATAAATTAGAACATTCTGTCTTTATCATCCAGTCATAAAACATCTTGTACGGCCTGTTTGGGTTGGCATCAAAAATATTATTTTTCCCTGAGTATCGGGGCATTATACCTTCTTACCATATAATCCTTCACAGATAATCCAACCACTTCTTTTTAATTGTCAAACAGAAAATATGAATGACATTATTTCCTTTTATCTCCTGGCACAACAGAAAACCGGAGGGTTGTTTCCTTCCCTCTTAGGAAAATACAAGTGTCTGCAGATTATCTCTTAGGAGATGCCTGGATTGTTTTCAGGGCTCCTTAATTTTCATATGTTGCAAAGAGTTTTCCCCAGCCACCGTACCCCCTTTTTTTTCCATATGAGCCTGTTTATAGGAAGCCACTTGAAGCTGTATCTACAATTGCAATCATTAGAATGTAGCACTTCATAAATATCCCTTTAAGATGCTATTTGATACCTTCTATAGTCTTGGAGGAAACAGGCTGGATACTCCTGTTTCCAAAGCAGCTAAATGTATTACAATAAATTTGCTTTCTCTGTGCTGTGGAATTGGAAACCTATAAGATGTTGAATAAGAAAACTGATACCACTGCTTATCTGTCCAAAAGCTAGTGGTGTTAGGAAGCCCAGTAATTGAAAAATGGATAGCATTGATATTTGAACCTTTTTATATAACCTTTGAAGTGTAAGCCTTTTGGGGAATAAATTGCTTTTTGTAACAAGAACAATGTCAGATCCCATATTTAGAAACCGTGTACTTAATTCATTTTCAGACAGAGAAACTCACGTTGTCTTGTTGGGAAAAACATTGCAAAATGGATTAAGCTTCACCCTGGAGAGATGATAACCTAATATAAATAACTGTGGGCTGATCTTTATTAGTTACTGAGCAAATATTGCCAGATAGGACAGGCGACCTTCAATGGTGATTGACCAGGGATAAGTCATTGGCTTCCTGGTCTTTGGAGAATAACTTTGGGGCATTTGGGGATCTTTAGTCTCTTCTTATTTGAGGGGATGCAATGAAGCTAATCGTCAGGAAGAGTAAGTTCGTCTTATTTCATGGAGAGGATTAGCGTTCGTGCCAGCTAATGACATCCGATCCCAGGCTGGGCCAAGGGCTCGATGTTGGGTGAACTGGTCAGACCTGCAGGACCAAGGCACACACTCGGTTGAGAGCCCACACCTGACGAGCCTCTAAACTCCAGGGCGTCCACCTGAGCTCTTCACCTCCTCAGTTCTGTAAAAGATGAATAATTCACTCAACGTGCATCGGGTGACGGGACCATCCCACCACGGACGGGTATCGCAGCTCAGAAAGGGGGAAGGGGGGAAGGGGTGGGGGAGGTGTCAGTCATGTCCACATTATACCGAGAAGTCCGTCAACTCAAAGAGGAGGGAAAACCCGTCAAGGACATCGTTATCATAAAAATAAAATATAATTAAAAGGAAGCAGTTACGGACTCGGAGGTGTCCCCGATTTTCACTTCTCAGACACTTGACTCATGAAAAGAACAGCTACATCCTTCCATTTTCCATCCATCCTCTTCAAGCTTGTGTTTGAAACGTAAAATGCCCACATTTCAGAAGCTTTGGCGATGCCTTCGTGTTCCTCAATCTTACTCACTCAAAACAATTGGACCCAAATGACACATTGTTACATGTTATGTGTGTAACCTACATGGACGCCCGTCCTGTTTCATAAGCTGCACCCCACGCACACCCCAGAGCGGGCATCCGGGGGGCAGGGAGGGCCCTGGGTCAGCACTCAGGATTTCCACAGAGGCTACTTTTCTGAGATAGTGATGGTTGTTTGTCATCCTAAAACGCCTCCTTCTTCTGCACTTTCATCAGACGACCCAGCTGCCCAAGTCTCCCCCATCCGCGCCAGGGCAGGAGGGACTGAGGAGGCAGAGGTGGGCTGAGCAGGAATGCACGCTCTTGTCTGGGAGGAAGAGGCCCATCAAGGGCTCCCCGGGCCCCCATCCTAGCCCCACCTCCGGCCGAACCTGAACACAAGGCAGCCTCGCAGACAAGAGCCCTCCTGAGGGCACAAGGAGTGGTGCGTGCAGGCCGGCCCGGAGGCTTGTTTAGGCGCCTGGGCAGGTCTGGGTTCTTCTCATTTCTTCATGTGGAAGCAGGTCGTTTTTAGGTAAAGTGGAAAGCTCACCTTTCTCCATTACCAGTTAAAAATGTGGGTCATCCTGGAGTCTCCATTAGTTCAGGGTGAAATTCAGTATTTAAGTTTATAAAAATAAACTTTTTATTTTAGAATATTCTTAGTTACAGAAAAATTGCAAAGATGGTACAGAGAGTTCCCCTGTTATTAACATTTACGTTATCAGGGCACATCGGCTAGGGTTGGTGGACCAATAGTGATACATTGTTATTAACTAAAGTCTGTACTTTATTTACAGCTCCATAGCTGTTACCTGAAATCTCTTCTTCTGCCCCAGGGTCCCATCCAGGACCCCCCAGGGCATTTCGTTGTCACAGCTCCTCAGGCTTCCCTGGGCTGAGACAGGTTCTCAGGTTTCCTTGTGTTGGATGACCTTGATGGTTTTGAAAGGGACGGGCCAGGTCATTTGTGAATGTCCCCCTTTTGGGATTTGCCTGCTGGTCCCCTCATGATGAGACAGAGGTAAAATGCCCCGTCCACGTCTCACATCAAAGGGTGACGTTCTCAACACGACGATCCTGTTGGTGTTGACCTTGGTCACCTGGCTGCGGTGTCTGTCGGGCTCCCGGCTGTAAAGTCACCCTGATTCTCCCCGATTTCCGTACCGTGTTCTTTGGAAGGAAGTTGTGTGCTGCCTGCATGGAGGAGTGAAGAAATGAGTCTCCGGTACCTCGAGGACAGAGCACCTAGAGACATGGTTTGCGATTCTGCACAGATTTGCTGTTCTCTCCACCAGCACACTTATTCTGTCATCTGTTTCTATCAGAATGGATCCATGGGTATTTAGTACAGGTGTTAGCCTGTAATCCAGTACTCTGTTCATTTTGTTACTCAGGTTGTTCCAGCTCTTTCCCTTGGTTCTTTTGCCCCTTTGACTTCTACCCACAGCATTTTGTAAACACTTCCCTGCTTTCTTTTTTTAAAATTTATTTTATTTATTTATTTTTGGCTGCATTGGGTCTTCGTTGCTATGCGTGGGCTTTCTCTAGTTGTGGCGAGAGGGGGCTACTCTTTGTTGCAGTGCGCGGGCTTCTCATTGCGGTGGCTTCTCTTGTCGCGGAGCACGGGCTCTGGGCACGCAGGCTTCAGTAGTTGTGGCACACGGGCTTCGGTAGTTGTGGCGCGTGGGCTTCAGTAGTGTGGCTCGCGGGCTTTAGAGCACAGGCTCAGTAGTTGTGGCACACGGGCTTCAGTAGTTGTGGTGCACAGGCTTCAGTAGTTGTGGCTCGCGGGCTC